>NC_057814.1:210325761-210590966 GCF_018294505.1 Triticum aestivum
GGCGCCGGGCGGCGGTGGCGGCGGTGGGTGGATTGGTGGCGTGGCGTCGGGGAGGAGAGAGGGAGAGAAACAGAGAGGAGTAACGGGCGAGGGGGGCTCGATCGGCAGTTAGTTAGGTTAGGTTAGTTAGCCTTTGCCGTCGGCCAAGCCTTTGCCGTCTGCTAGCAGACGGCAAAGAGGGGGGCCGTTAAGTTTTTTCTAATCGGCTCGTTAGTGGGGGCCACCTCTCTCTTTGCCGTCAGCCAGCAGACGGCAAAGAAGTGGCAGATGGCAAAGACCTTCTTTGTCGTCTGCCAGTTGTTTGCCTTCTGCTTTTTGGTAGCTGATGGCAAAGACCTGGTTTGCCGTCTGCTAGCGGACGGCAAAGAACTGGCAGATGGCAAAATCCCTGATTCCAGTAGTGAATATCTAGTAATGCATGTCACAAAAAATGTACTACTCCCTCTATAAATAAATACATGGTGTATTGTTTTATTCCTATCGGCGAGGTAACTTAATGTCTTTTTGCTACTTAATAGGAGTACATGCAATGAACTAACCACTGCATGTGATGTTTGGTAGTCTCAAGTCATTGAAAGCATGCACGGGCACGGAGGGGGACGCAGCTTCATTGACTTACTTCACCTGCCTTTGGGTGTATGACACGTGGGCCCAACGGGTGGCTGGCCAACCTGTCATACAGCCAAAGGCAGGTGCAGTAGAGGGGCGAGGAGTAGATGGCCAACATGCACGTGAATTCAACGCAGTCTGCACTTCTCATATAAAGGCTCCCGCCAGTCCAATCTACGAAATCCTACGCACCTACGCACCCAAGGGCAAGAGTGATCACTCCAATCGCAAGATCAGTTGACTAGAATCTAGACCCATGGAGGCAATGAGCGCGAGCATCAGCCGGCTGTGCCAGATGGCCCACGACGCCGGCCTGCGGCCCGGCACCGAGGAACGTCTCCAGGTAGTGCTTGAGGCCGCCAGGGCGAGGGGCCCCTTGGACGACAGCTTCGTCTCCTTGTTCGACGAGGTCCTCATCGGCTTCCCCGACAAGTTCACCGTCGTCAAGAAGCTCGCGGACGACCTTGACGTACGCCTCCAGCCCACGCGCCCAGGCTCTGCGATGCCTGCCACCCTCAACAGCCTCTATGGTGACAACCTCTTCGACGCACTGGTGGCCCTCCGACTACCCGCCGTCGCGCCAGAAAATGTCCACCTCGACGTCGCGCTCACCGCGCAGCACCTGGCGCAGCAAGACACCATCGACATAATCACCCACGTCTACACGCAAATTTTCCACAAGCACTACTGCATGCAAGAGGAGGACGATAGGACGCTGGCCTTCTTGGACCGCAGGGCAACCTTGGACGGCATTGTTCAGAAGCACGTTGAGCTTGCCGCCAACGCCGCTGCTCCTCACACGTCGGTTAGTGACCCGGTGCACTAGGGCGTGAGGATGTCGTTGATGGATCCGTATGTATCTTTATCTTTCCGTCAAATCCATGTAGTAGTATATGGTACTACTAGTAATTATCTTACCTTTCGCATCAACTTTATAATTTTCCTACGTACTCCATGCATGAACCGCGCCAGAACCAAACTTCTCATTACTCTAGGGAAAATCGTTATTTCTATCTATCGGTCGCCCCATGGAGCAGAACCAAATTTTACAAGTTACAAGTTCAAAAGGAAAAGCCTATCGTGTTCGCGTCACACCCCCACACGGTTTGTCCGGCACGCCGCTCAAGGGGGAATGTGTGCTGTGTTGCATTTTCACTTACAAGTGGGACCACAGTTGAGCAAACCGACTATCGGCAAACCCCCACCCCGCCCACCGCGCGATGGCTGAGAAAACAGGAGGGAGAAGAGATGGCTGTAGCTAGCACGGACTCCAAGAAAATTGGTGTTGGATGGGACTCGTGTGGGTGGCGTGTGCTGTACTGCTAGACATGAATGCTAGTTATGGCCCATGCCACCCCACTATATCGAGGTGCTGGTTACGTAGAACAAATTTCCTGGAGTACGTGCTCAGCCCTCCTCTATCTCTCTTCTCAGCCAGCCAGCAGACGCGCGGAGCCCATTGTCTGTTTGCTTATATGCGGTCCCACATGTCAGTGAAAGCGCAAGAGGAACCACTGAACCTGCACATCTTTCACCTCGACGTGCTGGTGATGAAAAACAAATCCAATAAAGATCTTCGGTGGCCGCTTTTGGAGTTACTCAAGAGTAGTAAGATTCTATTTATAGTTTAACCCAAGATGCACATCACGTGGCTTCACCTACCACTCTATTTTCTTGCATGACACGACCTGGATGCTGGATGTCCCACGTGTCGGCAAAAGGAGGAAGAACTCGACCAAATCTTCGGTTGTGCTCTCGGGTTAGACTAGTTGTGCTAACTTAAAATTTTATTGTGTAGAATGGATGCAAGTTTTGGTATTGGGAAGAAGAGTACAACGATATATTGATAGAGCGGAATTTACTAGATGTTCTAGTACTTTTAGCTAGCATAGAGGCTAGAGATGCGACTAGTGCACTTGTTGATAGAATAGAGGCTAGACACGTCTACTTCTTTACACTCGAAAAAGAAAGAAGCATGCAAGATCGAGCCTCCGCGGATCAACAATGAATGCATCGAGAAGGCACTAATCCAACCTACAGGAGCAGTTATGGAAGTTGGATATCTTCTAAAATGTATTCTTGTGGTTCTTGTTTTCTTTGGTCTTGCTTTTCTAGTCAAAATTTTGGTGATGTATTTCCATGTACCAAAAAATCAATGATGAAAAAAAGATATGTGTTTGCAAAGAAAAATGTACGCGGCCGGGATGCGGTCGCGCGTTCGGCGCACGACCACTGCATCTGAGAAATGGCCCGGACACGACCCCATTGCCCAACCCAAACGGACAGAATCCGGGCAAAACGGAGGTCCGTTTGGGGTCGTGCATTGGAGGTGGCCTTGCAAGTGGGACCGCAGTTGAGGAAACCGACTATCAGCAAACCCCCACCTCGCCCGCCGTGCGATGGCTGAGTTAGAGAAACGACGAGGTTGAAGAGATTGCTGTAGCATGGACTCCAAGAAATATGGTGTCAGATGGAAGTCGTGCTGGTGGTGTGTGACGTACTCCTGGACGTGAATGCTTGTTCTGGCCCATGCCACCCTACTACTCCTACTACTCCTATCGAGGATTCGAGGTGCTGGTTACGTACAGCGAACACATTAACATATGGCCCACCTCACACTGTGGCCAAATTTCCTGGAGTCTGTGCTAGGTTAAAAAGTGTTCTTTGTGAGGATGGGTGGCTGGTCTCAAGTTTAAAACTTGTTGTATTACGTACGTAGACGTAGAGATAGTGCAGCTTGTGAAGCTAGTACAAATAGTGTACTATTGTTGATTGGCCTCATCCGATAACCTGTTGCAATGCACGTACAATTATGTATTCGGAAAATATATTTTTGCCTCGTCGCAGCACCCACTCAAAGAAGTGACTCGATAGGCATTCATAAATTTAGTAAATTTATCACAGGCATATCATTTTATTACATACAACAGGTCATCAACCCACAATGACAACGTGGATACATTATAAATACTAAATTTTTCATCACACAACAAATAACAAGCAATGAAATGAACTTCAACTCAACCAATCCTCGGCGTTGGAAACGCTTGCTTTGAACAACAAGCGATTCTCTCGGAAGAGCCAGCTACTGTCAATCTCGAGACCAATGCAGGACTGATCATCCAGGCTGAAGCGGCCTACTATATCACGACCAGGGTAGGAAACCACCGCAATGTCCGACGTATAGATACAGTTGCTTCTCATAAATGGTAGTAACGTTGTGTCAACAGCAGTTGGATCGCTTTTCCAAGGAAGAGCGAGTTTGCTCCAATACTATCAATGCTGTACCAGGGAGAAGGTGTTGGTGCTAGCACACTAGTATCCATCCCGAATACCATGCAACAGGGCTGGAATAGGTCCAGAGAGTGCGACCATGGGAGACAACACCTACTCCCTCAGTAGTAACATCAGAAGTGGGTTGTATACAGACAAGAAGGGGTGATCCATCGGAAGTTGCCAGGCGCCACTGAGTATATGGTCCCTCCTCATCCTCATGCTCGTGATCATCACCATCTTCATCTCCCCCTTGGTTATAAATTTTTTCAAGTATAGGCGGTGGAATGTTCACAGGACCTTGGAAACACAAGAAGAAGGTTAATTAGTAGAGAAGCGAAACTTGCTAACTCGCATGCATGTGGATGAAACAATTATAATTACGGTGGAAGACAAACATACGGAAACTACGAGGATCCCATGCAAAAACAGTGCCACGAGTGGTGGCAGCAAACACAAGACCCTTGTATTCAATTGCATCACAGTACACATCCGTGTATAGAAACTGATTTTTGAGCAATATCCATCCAGTCGAACCACGAAGGACGGCAACAAGCTTGTTAAAGATAGCAACAACTTGATAGTTCTTGTAATTCCAAGAGCGGTTGGGATCTCGAGAAATTGCTATCTTCCGTAGACGACAGTCACCATGATCATATTTGAACGTACATATATCATCTGTGTGCTCAACCTCAGGGCACTCGGAGATTTTTGGAAGTGGAATCCGCTTACGAGTGTACACATTCACAAGTTCCCACTCGCAATTGTACCCAATATAAACAACCCAATCTCCATTTGTGTCTGCCCAAGCCTTGCCCTCAAGCGATGGCATCTTAACATCATACGTATCATTATCAAGCGGCATCAACTTGCACAAGCGAGGCTTCCCTCGTCCCCACTCCAGTCAGCAGGGTCACGGCGAAGAAGATAGGGGAGATCAAACCGCTCCTGGACCCTTGGGTTCGTTGTAATGATGTTATTAGTTGAGTCGAGAATGCTAGCCGAGGTGATGACATCGCACCGATCAATGAGTTCCCGCACCACGTCATCTTTCAGATCGGGGCAAGAATAACGGGCTCGTTTCCGACTTGTTCCCTCCATGGAGAAGACGATCGAACAATGGCAGAAGGAAGGGTGAAGGCAAATGGAGGAGGGAGGAAGAGCATGCGACAACAGTTCCAAATCGAGAGGGAAAGGCGAAGAGTCAGTGGAGGGTTGCCAGTTTGCCACGGTACACGAAGAGGCACCCCGGCCTACACGTCCTTTCGGAAATTGTACAAAGGGACTCGCCGTCTTCTCACTGACATGTTGGAATGGGACCACATGTCAACGAAACATGGTGTGTAATTTCTCGTGCAAAATGCGATCTAGCCGCGTTGGCCCGAGGTGCCGCATTAGTTATTGACCTTTATTTTTTAACATACAATCTGAGTGGATAGCTCCTGTGGTCATCACACGTGAGCGGATATATAGGTGGGCTAGGTGGGCAGGCGGCAACAATCTAAGTGCTAAAAGAGTTGATCTTGAAAAAAGAGTTGATCCAATGCTTGGTTTTGTTTGGATTTTCCAACTATGACCATTGGATAGAGTGAATCAATGGCTTACGTTCAAAGTTATTCTCATACTATAGAATGGTATAGGAACGTGGAGAGATTTAGTTGATTTTATATCATTGTATAATATAAAATATTATGAGTGCAGACACTCCACCCCGAGGTTTGTAGCTCCTTCTCGGTCGTCGGCAATCTATGTTCTTCCACTCTTTCGTTTAAGACATGAGCTTTGTTCATCCTGTTGCCGACACGTGGGACATCTATATGCCTCCATTTTACAAAATCATACTATATGCCTCCATGACACGCGGGACATCTAGCATCAAGGTGGCGTGTCATGCAAGAAAATGGAGATATGCAGTGCGTAAGTGAGTCATGCACTTTGATGGCACCTAGTACTACGCAATATTTTTTCTCCTCGATGGCATGTGAATAGTGCACGTACTCAATGACAGAGCACGGGATGGTAGCCATGGACATGGTCGGCCCTTTTTGAAGAGAGTACTAATAAATAACTCTGATGTGTCCCGTCAACTCGCAGAACGACGAGAAGCTTGCTTACTACGCCTTCTCCCTCGCCAACGTGTGCGTGGTGGCTTGCAGCACGAGGAGAAACTTTTGCTTACAAGCGGTGGACATGCAGCAGTTCATTTGGTGTCAGATTGCCAGAAGTACTACTGTAGTACCATCATTATTGTTCGACTTTCGGAAGAGGAGAAGAGCCAAGCGCAAGGTCACCTACTAATCTAGTACAGTACTACTATAGCCAAAGCTGGTCCACCTTTTTAGAGCATGGTTAATTAATATAGGCGGCTCTTGCAGCGGCACATCATTTAGAGCAAGTACTCTCTTCGTAGGAACAAAGGAAGTGAAACAAAAGTTGGAGTGGATGCTAGATTGCCAATTAAAACATGATTACATAGGAGAAAATCCTATAGCATTCTATCCTATGAATCAAACGACCAATGTAGGAAAATTATGAGGGGAGTCTCTCCAACAGTGTTCTTTGGCTTGCACCTAGCATCACGGTGGTTGAACTTGGAGTCATTCATCTGGTACACGTGGCATCTCAGATCTGGACACAAGGTGACGCGACCTCTCACTTCCTCCGCCATTTGAAGCGGCGCGCCAGTGGAGGGCTAGCATACTCCAATATTAGGTTGGCTCTTTGTGATGTGGCAACTTCATATACTAACCGGATGCTGGCTATACTACTACGGTACTCACACTCCAAGACGTGACTCGAAAACCATTCATAAATTGAGTCTATGACATGCATTTGCAACTGAAATGTACCATCATTAAATACAACAAGTCATCAACACACAACGACAACGAGGATACATGTTGGATTATAGATTATTTCCAACAAATCATTCTAGAAAATACTAAAGTTTTCATCACACAACAAATAACAAGCAATGAAATGAACTTCAACTCAACCAATCCTCGGCGTTGAAAACGCTTGCTTTGAACCATAGGTGCTCTGGGAAGGGCCAGCTATTGTCAATATCGAGAGCAATGTAGGACTGATCATCCAGGCTGAAGCGGCATATATCAGGACCAGGGTAGGGAACCACCGAAATGTCTGAGGTATAGATACAGTTGCTTCTCATAAATGGTAGTAACGTTGTGTCAACAGCAGCTGGATCGCCTTTCATCATCATTGGATAGTTTGGTCCAAGGAAGAGCGAGTTTGCTCCAAGACTATCAATGCTGAACCAGGGAGAAGGTGTTGGCACTAGCACACTAGTATCCGTCTTGAATACCATGCAACGGGTGTTGGAATAGGTCAGGAGAGGGCGATCATGGGAGACAACACCTGCTTCCTCAGTAGTAACAGTCTGAGTGCACTGTATACAGACAAGAAGGTGACCCATCGGAATTAGTTGCCAGGCGCCACTGAGTATATAAGTTCTGCTCCTCCTCATGCTCGTGATCATCACCATCGTCGTCTCCCCCTTGCTTATAAATTTTTTCAAGTATAGGTGGTGGAATGTTCACAGGACCTTGGAAACACAAGAAGAAGGTTAATTAGTAAAGGGAAACTTGCTAACCCGCATGCATGTGGATGAAACAATTATAATTACAGTGGAAGACAAACGTACCGAAACTATAAGGATCCCATGCAAAAACAGTGCCACGAGTGGTGGAAGCAAACACAAGATCCTCGTATTCAATTGCATCACAGTACACATCTGTGTATAGAAACTGATTTTTGAGCAATATCCATCCAGCCGAACCACGAAGGACGGCAACAAGCTTGTCGAAGATAGCAACAACTTGATAGTTCTTGTAATTCCAAGAGCGGTTGGGAACTCGACAAATTGCTATCTTCAGTAGACGACAGTCACCATGATCGTATTTGAACGTACGTAGATCATCTATGTGCTCAACCTCAGGGCACTCTGAGATTTTTGGAAGTGGAGTCCGCTGACGAGTGTACACCTTCACAAGTTCCCACTCGCAATTGTACCCAATATAAACAACCCAATCTCCATTTGCGCCAGCCCAGGACTTACCCTTAAGCGATGGCATCTTGACATCACACGTATCATTATCAAGCGGCATCAACTTGCACAAGGCGAGGCCTCCGTCGTCCGCGCCCATGCGAACAGGCTTATAGCAAAGAAGATAAGGGAGATCAAACCGCTCCTGGACCCTTGGGTTCCTTGTAATGATGTTATTAGTTGAGTAGAGAATGGGCTTGAACGAACCTGCCATGCTAGCCGAGGTGATGACATCGCACCGATCAATGAGTTCCCCCACCACGTCATCTTTCAGATCGGGGCAAGAATAACGGGGTCGTTTCTGGCTTGTTCCCTCCATGGAGAAGACGATCGAACAATGGCAGAAGGAAGGGTGAAGAAAAATGGAGGAGGGAGGAAGAGCGTACGACAACAGTTCTAAATCGAGAGGGAAAGGCGAAGAGTCGGTGGACGATTGCTAGTTTGCCACGGTACACGAAGAGGCGCCCCGGCCTACACGTCCTTTCGGAAATTGTACAAAAGGACTCGACGTCGTCTCACTGACATGTTGGAACGGGACCACATGTCAATGAAACATGGTGTGTAATTTCTCGTGCAAAATGTGATCTGGCCGCGTTGGCCCGAGGTGCCGCATTATTTCTCGACTTTATGTTTTTAATGGCGTGCCGTTCAGTTTTGAAGCACGACTAACTGGTACTGTTTGCAGAGAAATATAAACTACTCAACCGCTACTCCACCTCTAGTACTAGTAGTATAAAAAAGATATATAGGCTGGAGGTTCAGAGCTTTCTTGCTAAGGGCTGCCCACTTGCTTCTCACACTATCACCCTCTCTCTAGATCTAAAAAAGACGGCCTCTCTCTCCCTCCTCACCGGTGGTCACAGATCCGCCGGGGAAGAAAAGGACGTGCAGTGTTTATGCACTCGTCGTCGGCGAGCGAGGTCACGCACTGACGACAAGGCCGTCCTCTCAGACCTAGCGCCCGCGCGGGATGGCCTCCGTCCCCAAGCTCGCTGCCGTAGTGCGTGCGGAGGACGACGACCACGAGCGAAGCCACTTCCCGCCGGCCCTCAGGTATGCTACCTCTTTTCGAACCATACCCTTGTTCTATTGCCCCATCTGCCATGTCGCTGCATGTGGATCTTTTTCCACTCCACCATCTTCCCAATTTTCTATCCTCTTCTCTGCTGGTCACGCAGACGAAAACCTTAATTTGCACTATTAAAGGAAACCCTACTTCATGCAGACTAATCCATGTCTGGGTTGAATAAGGAAAGGAAGGGAGACTGTACTGTCCAAGACAGTAGGCATCGAACCCGCATCTAGGTTGGAAAGGGGAAAATTAGTAGCTAAGGAACGAGTCTCGTGTCTCTTGGTTGAAGAAGGGTAGAAAGGCATGACAACGCAATAGAGAATGACCAAGTCGATCGGTTTGTTGTCCTCACATAGGAAAAAGGTGGCTAAACATAACAAAAATGGGACGTAATCCACATATCCTGCCTGGATATTTGTTGCTCTGGGCAACCATACCTCCCTCACCACTCTGTGCGTCCGTGTAGGTACATCGTACTGGTGCGCCATGAAACTTGTTACTACCTTCAGATTTTTGCACTATTAATGCTTATAGATTACATACCTCACTTTCATGAGATAAGTTAATTTTTTTGTACAGTGTCACCAAAATGCCAAGGCGCTGATGTCATTTTATTTATGTTAAACTGCACAAAAAATTATGAAGACAAGAGGAAAGGTCAAGAGTGGGCACCTCCTCCTCCGGCTATTCTCTTGATTCGTTCGATCAAGTTTTTATGTTTGACTGATTATCAAGATTGGGATAGCAATTTTTAAGGTCCCCCCGAGTTCGAAATGATATTTACCTTGGAGGTACATTGTTTGCAATTTTTTTATACTGTCATTAGTTAATAATGCTAGTTACCTTCAGACTTTTGTATTTGGTTTAATGCTCATGCACAGCTAGTATACCAATGCTGAAACGTGTTACCTTTACATTTTGTATTGTTAATTCTTATAGAAATCTTCCAGTGCCAGAGTTTATTGAAATCTGTTCAGTAAAACTATTGTACTGTACCCTGTAATAAAATAACTACTCTACTGTTGCACTAGCCACTGGAATAGTGTATATTTGTAGTATTTGAATTTTGAATGGTGTTGCATTAGCGTATGGACATAAATAAAGTGTGGCAAGCTTTCCCAGATATGTGCTCAAGAAAACTACTACCTGATTTTCTAAATACTAGTAGATGTTTGGGCACTTTAAACAGAACCGCAAAAACGTCTTATATTAAGGAACAGAGGGTGTAGAGTTCACTCAAATTATCCGGGTAAAGCTAGTCACACCTTTGTTAAAATTAATGTTCATTATGTTATCGGAGGAGGTCTGTTAGTTTGTCTCTAATGCCTGTCGACTACATATCTGACATCATACTGTAATGTTAAGTCATTTCCTTTTGTACAGTGTCACTGAATTGTCAAGGCGGTGATGGCATTTTATTTTAGTTGAACTGCACAAAATATGCTTAAAAGAAGAGGAAAGGTCAGGAATCGATCATTCTTTCAGAAAGAACTATATATGCCTTTCTGACATCAGCCTCTGTTGCCTTATTTATTCCTTCAAACAGGTGGTTAGAAACAGTCTTGCTACCTTTTCCCATTAAGAAATTGGAATGCTTATATTTGTGAGTCTATGCTCCAACTAGTGCCACTTTTATAGTAATCACACTTTCAATATCTATGCAAATAGGGATGCTCGATTTTAGTGGAACTGCACAAAAAGTCCAACTGGTTCAACATTAGGAGCATGTTTTCTTCCAAACCTTTATATCCAATTGGTGGCACTATGAGCTGTTCATTAAGAAGGTACATGGTTTGCTACTATCTTGCTACTCTTTTTGTACTGTCATTAGATAGTAATACTAGTGGTTTGCATGTGAATTTATTGGCAGGGTGGACCTACATTGGAGGTGCACGACAGGATTCAATGATTGGATGCTCAATTTCGGTTGTATCGATTTCACCTCTTCCATCACTTCGAACATGGATATCCTTGGTCTGATGAAGAATAGGCGCTATATTTCTGCTCTAAACAAGCAAATCAATTCAGTATGAAATTATCCAGGGCAAAACATGACTGTATCAAATTGTCCAGTGCAAAACATGACAGATGCTAAGTGGAAGAGACATGTTTAAACCGAAAATACAAGGTGGGGTATATGTTTACTAGCTGCTTGATATTTGTGCAGACAGAGATGTCTGCCCGTTGCTATTTGGCGAACACACAAAGTGACCGCAATTTTGGTTGAACTGCACAAGAGAATAGTATAGTCACTGCATGCAGTGCCATTTGAAAATAGACACAGAAAGATTGGATAGTCACTTCGTGGACTGCAGAAAAGTAGTACTGTACTATTTATTGGCCAACACTAGGTGCTTCATTGCTTTGGTCTGATTATACAATGGGCATCATTTTGCCTAAGTTAAAGTTTGTATTCCGAAAATAGTCTCGTCGTGTGATCAAGAGAAGACCAAATCATATTGCAGTGGATGTTCCTCCATCATGTGTGGTTCATTCTCATGGTTCCAGCTGTTGGTGAAACCACTTACGTTTGCAAGAGGAATTGTAGACTTCACAAACAAATTTGTCTTTCAGTCTGTACTGAATGTTGGCCAAGAGAAGCATCCATGTTAGTAGGAAGAACATATGTTTTTTCTAGATCTTTGCTTTTGGAGCTACATATTTGTATATGATCTGTGAATCATTGAGATGCATTAACATGTTGATCTTATGTATGGGAATCATACTAGTTGGTTTTAGTTGTGGCTGATCTTTGCTTTTGGAGCTACATATTTGTATATGATCTGTGAATCATTGAGATGCATTAACAGTCCCTTATATCTGTTCGCTCAGTGTTTACAAGTTACTGATCGATCACTAGCTAGCCTACTAATGCGCTCCTCGCTATTTTAGTTGCGACGCAAGATCCAATTTGGCAGTTTTTTGAATAAAAATGCCTACCTCTGAAGAAACTGACAAGCTGCTCTGAAGAAAATGCCATCCGAATCTGAAAAAACTGCCAGCGAAAATGTTTGCAAATGCCTTATCTCCGAGCTAAAGTTCATCAACTAATGCCCTCGGCTGCGACTCGTTGCATGCTGCTCCGCGTACTGGCTGCAAGCGATTTTGAGTGCCTGCATGCAGCCAGCCGTAATTAAGGCAGCTAACTGATGCGAAAAAAGATGTGCTTTAATTGTTGCGGGCCTTTTAAATCCGTGGAATCATTATTGACAAGGAGGGAGATGATTCGAGTGCACTCGTTTGACCGTCATGCCAGCGTGCGACCCAACACGGACGGGACGGGATGACAGAGTCAAAATTTTTGTTTCTCTAGTTTTCCACGGCAAGCTGGCGTGCTAAGCCATGCCTGCTTAATTATGCATTGAATTCCGATGACCGTCGCGCTACCTTCCGCCTATAAGTCTTGTTTCCCAGACTTCTATGGTGGCACCGTGACCCAACTCACCCTATCCTCATAAGCCCCCACCGGTCCGACGTCGCTCGCCACTTATCCTCGCTCTCGCCACGTCCGCCATGCCCCCGCTCGTCCGCGATAGGCGAGGCCGGAGGCGGTCACTGCCGAAACTAGTGTTCGGTTTTTCACCGGAAGGCAGACGGAGGGAGGAGGCATTCTATCGGTCTTTAGATGGCAATGCGGAGATCGAGGACTTGTTGGAGCGCGACCATTTGGCGGAGGAGCAGCGTATCGCCGATTTGCACCGCCAGCGGGACATGGAGCAGCAGCGCACCGACGCTCTGAGTCATGAGCAAAGCGCCCACACCTGGGCCGACTACGTGGAGGCCGGCGCCCGGCAAATAGCCCTGGAGGCTGTCGGGCATGCACGCGTTCGCGACGCCGATTTTTACTACCAGCTCGTCAAGTGGGTTTCCCGCTTAGAAGCCGAAGCTTCGGTGGACCACGCCGGCATGGAAAGGGCCAACGCGCGTGAGCAAAGCGCCCTATCGCACCTCTGGCAAGTCCGAGGCGAGGCGGAGGATGCCAGTGCCGGCGTTTAGCGTGTACCGCAGATGGCGGCCGTCATCGTCTAGTTAGCTAAGAGTAAGTTAGTACTTGTACGCTACTAGAGTATTAGTGGGAGTAGATAGTTAACTTGGCTATGATGGTTGTCAACGTGGAAGTTTAGTACTCTATATGTCGATCTGACCTGTTAATTTGCTCTGAATGTTGAACTTTCCGTTTGAACGTATGGAATGGGCTGTTATTTTTTTAAATGGGTTGTATTTGTCCTCCACGGGTTTAGAGGCTGACTTGTGGGCCTACCAAGTTGACGCGTACACAATAAGGAGATGATTGTACGTGGAGAGGATGACAGCAGGGACCCACCAAGGTCATGGCAGTACGCAAGCAAGTGCCTCCTTATTTCAATCCAATAAAAAATGGCTCCTCCTAATGGATTTCTGACATCTGGGTCCCATGCCATTGTCAACGTAGTCAATAAACGAGAGAGTTGCACAACGAGCGGCTGACACCAGGGACCCAGCAGCTCGCCCGGTTATTTTTGTTTTGGGTTAATTTGATAAATGCCACTCCAAATCTGGTGTTTCTGAGAAATGCCACTGCAATTTCCAAACTTTAAAAAATGCAATTTCATGCCATTTCCAGTGGCATTTTTTGAAGTCTGGAGTGGCGTTTTTCAAAGTTTGCAAATTGCAGTGGCGTTTTCCAAAGTTTGCAAAAATTGCAATGGCATTTTTTAAAGTTTGGAAATTGCAGTGGCATTTTTATGAATCGCCATATTTGTTGTGGCATTTATCTAATTTGTTTTTGAGACGGAAGTAGGTTGTCAACTGGGCTGTGGGGGGCACTCTGGCCTGTCTAGACAGCCTTCTCTTTTATGTTTACCACAGACCAGCCCAGTAGTTTTTTTTTCTTTCTGAAAATGGCTAGCCCAGTTTTTTTTGTGATTTGCCAAGTAAGTCGCTTTGTCAGGCCTGTTGGGCTGCAAATCTTTCAAGACGAGGAGAGCTTCATTCGGCTGGACGAGAAAATGGTCTATCAGTAATGAGAAATGGGATGTACATTTTTAAAACACATCAAACCGACAATTACTTTCAAATTTCTTTTTTTCATTTCAAGATTTTAAATTGCATTAATTTTATGCGTGGACAATTTGTTGGATTTTATATTGATATACATTTATTTTTAAAATCAGTTTGAATGTGACTCGAAATTTCGGGATTAAAAATAGTTCGGACCGCACCCAAATATGCAACATTTCGTATAATTTTTTAACCGTGGCCACAATATGGGCTATAATGCTAACAAAAAGAATATGGGCTCCAAAAAACCTTAAGAATTAGCAAATGGGATGTAAATTATTAGAAATAATGGCAGATGGGCTATATGCTGTTTTCCACAGATTTGAGGCTTTCCTAAAAAAAGGTTGACACACAAGCAGTGACTGTTGGATGTCCATCCAACGGCCGCCGTGCTTCTTCAATCTCTGCTCTTCCTGCTCCAGCCGCTCAAACAAGCGCCGGCGGGACTGCCTCCTCACTCTTTCCCGCGGCCGGCTGTGCTGCCGCGCAGGCCTCACCGCCCCACCGTACTCCCATCGCTGGCCTAGCCATCCCTCTACTCACCCACACCTGGTGTTATTCTCCGGCGACGGCAGACGAACCAGTAAACCCTCGTACAGTCGTACTCCCCTCCGCGTGGGAAACAACTGCCGAGTCTTCCCTGCCTCCGTGTCATTCCCTTCCTAGGCCTCGCCGTCGTCCACCACCCTGGTGCTCTCGGCGCGGCCTGGTCAACGTGGTCAACGACTGACATGCATCTGAAGTGGACTATACGTGGAGAGGCTGACAGCTGGGTCCACGGCCGCACGCAAGGAAATGCCTCCTTATTACGCGCAAAATAATGATTCCTCCAGCTGACATCTGGGACCCACCGAAAGGGCCTCTGTATTTCATGAAAAAAACGTTACCGCCGCTGACAGCTCGGACCCACCAGCTATATCTTCGCACGCAAGGAAGTGCGTCCTTATTACGCACAAAAAAATGAATACTCCCCCTGCTAGCTGGGACCCAGTATAGTGGCAGGCTGACTTGTGGGCCTATTAAGTTGACGGGGACGGAGGGCTTTGTCAACTTAGTCAATATGCACGATTCTAGCTCCAGTGACCGTACGATGTCCATCCAACGGCCGTAGTGCTTCTTCAACCTCTGGTCTTCTTGCACCAGCCGCCCAAACAAGCGCCAGTCGTGCCTCGTGCTCCTGCCTCCCGTGGCCGGCTGCGAGGCGGCGGAGGCCTCACCGCCCCCTACTACTCCCACCGCTGGCCAGGCCATCCCTGTACTCACCCACACCCCCTGTTATTTTGCGGCAACGGCAGCCTCGCACCGCAGCGAACCAGTGAACCCTCATAGTCCTCTACGCGTGGGCATCCACTGCCGCATCTTCCCCGGCTCCGCATCGTCCCCTTCGTAGGCCTCACCGTCGTCCACCGCCCTGGTGCTCTCGGTGTGGCATGGTCAACATGGTCAAGGAACGACTTCCATCGGAAGAGTACTGTACGTGGAGAGGCTGACAGCTGGGTCCACGGCACCCGCAAGGAAGTGCCTCCTTATTACGCAGGAAATAATTATTCCTCCACCTAACAGCAGGGACCCACCGGACGGACCACCGTATTTGGCGAAAAAAACGTTTCCCCCTGACTGCTGGGACCCACCGGACGGGCCACCGTATTTCACGAAAAAAACGTTCCCCCCGCTGTCAGCTCGGACCCACCGGAAGTGTCTCCTTATTACGCACAAAAAATGAATACTTCCCCTGCTAGTTGGGACCCACCTTGGTGGGTGGCTGACTTGTGGGCCTACTAAGTTGACGGGGAGGAGTTCTTTGTCAACTTAGTCAATATGAATGATTCTAGCTCCAGTGACCATACGATGTCCATCCAACGGCCGTTGTGCTTCTTCAACCTCTGGTCTTCTTGCTCCAGCCGCCCAAAGCAGCACCGGTCGTGCCGCATGCTCCTGCCTCCCGTGGCCGGCTATGCTGCCGCGAAGGCCTCACCGCCCCCACTATTCCCACCACTGGCCAGGCCCTGCGGCGATGGCAGCCTCACATCGCAGCCGAACCAGTGAACCCTCGTACTCCTCTCCGCGCGGGCTTCCACTGCCGCGTTGCTACCTCTTGAGCACTGCGCTGGTTTTCCCTTGAAGAGGAAAGGGTGATGCAGTAAAGTAGCGTAAGTATTTCCCTCAGTTTTTGAGAACCAAGGTATCAATCCAGTAGGAGACCACGCGCGAGTCCCACACACCTACAAAAACAAACAAGAACCTCACAACCAACGCGATAAAGGGGTTGTCAATCCCTTCACGGTCACTTACGAGAGTGAGATCTGATAGATATGATAGGATAATATTTTTGGTATTTTTATGATATAGAGTAAATAGAGATGCAAAGTAAAATAAACGGCAATAGAAATTACTAAGTGTTGGAAGATTAATATGATGGAAAATAGACCCCGGGGCCATAGGTTTCACTAGTGGCTTCTCTCAAGAGCATAAGTATTACGGTGGGTAAACAAATTACTGTCGAGCAATTGATAGAATTGAGCATAGTTATGAGAATATCTAGGTATAATCATTTATATAGGCATCACGTCCGCGACAAGTAGACCGAAACGATTGTGCATCTACTACTATTACTCCACACATCGACCGCTATCCAGCATGCATCTAGAGTATTAAGTTCATAAGAACAGAGTAATACTTTAAGTAAGATGACATGATGTAGAGGGATAAACTCATCCAATATGATATAACCCCCATCTTTTTATCCTCGATGGAAACAATACAATACGTGCCTTGCTGCCCCTGTTGTCATTGGGAAAGGACACCACAAGATTGAACCCAAAGCTAAGCACTTCCCCCATTGCAAGACAGATCAATCTAGTAGGCCAAACCAAACTGATAATTCGAAGAGACTTGCAAAGATAGCCAATCATACATAAAAGAATTCAGAGAAGATTCAAATATTGTTCATAGATAAACTTGATCATAAACCCACAATTCATCGGATCTCGACAAACACACCACAAAAGAAGATTACATCGAATAGATCTCCACAAGAATCGTGGATAACTTTGTATTGAGATCCAAAAAGAGAGAAGAAGCCATCTAGCTAATAACTATGGACCCGAAGGTCTGAGGTAAACTACTCACACATCATCGCAGGGGCTATGGTGTTGATGTAGAAGCCCTCTGTGATCAATGCCCCCTCCGGCAGGATGCCGAAAAAGGCCCCAGGATGGGATCTCACGGGTATAGAAGGTTGCGGCGGTGGAATTAGGTTTTCGTGGATGCTTCTCTTGGTTTGGGGGTACGTAGGTATATATAGGAGGAAGAAGTACGTCGGTTAAGCAACGTGGGCCCCACGAGGGTGGAGGGCGCGCCTGGGGGGAGGGGGTAGGCGCGCCCCCTGCCTCGTGCTCTCCTCGTTGCTTTCTTTACGTAGACTCCAAGTCCTCTGGATCACGTTTGTTCCAAAAATCACGTTCCCGAAGGTTTCATTCCGTTTGGACTTCGTTTGATATTCTTTTTCTGCGAAACACTGAAATAGGCAAAAAAACAGCAATTTGGGCTAGGCCTCCGGTTAATAGGTTAGTCCCAAAAATAATATAAAATTGCATAATAAATCCCATTAAACATCCAAAACAGAATATACTATAGCATGGAACAATAAAAAATTATAGATACGTTGGAGACGTATCAAGCATCGCCAAGCTTAATTCCTGCTCGTCCTCGAGTAGGTAAATGATAAAAACAGAATTTTTGATGTGGAATGCTACTTAGCATAATTTTAGTGTAGTTCTTCTTATTGTGGCACGAATGTTCAGATTCGATATGATTCAAGCTAAAAGTTTAATATTGACATAAAAACAATAATACTTCAAGCATGCTAACCAAGCAATTATGTCTTATCAAAATAACATAGCCAAAGCAAGTTATCCCTACAAAATCATATAGTGTAGCTATGCTCCATCTTCCCCACACAAAATATTCATATCATGTACAACCCCGGATTTAGCCAAGCAATTGGTTCATACTTTTTAACGCGCTTCAGCCTTTTCAACTTTTACGCAATACATGAGCGCAAGCCATGGATATAGCACTATGGTGGAATAAGGTATAATGTTAGGGGTTATGTGGGAAGACAAAAAAAGGAGAAAGTCTCACATCGACGAGGCTAATCAACGGGCTATGGAGATGCCCATCAATTGATGTCAATGCAAGGAGTAGGGATTGCCATGCAACGGATGCACTAGAGCTATAAGTGTATGAAAGCTCAAACAAAAGAAACTAAGTGGGTGTGCATCCAACTTGCTTGCTCACGAAGACCTCGGGCATTTGAGGAAGCCCATCATTGGAATATACAAGCCAAATTCTATAATGAAATTCCCCACTAGTATATGAAAGTGACAAAATGAGAGACTCTCTATCATGAAGATCACGGTGCTACTTTGAAGGACAAGTGTGGTAAAAGGATAGTAACGTTGTCCCTTCTCTCTTTATCTCTCATTTTTTTATTTGGGCCTTTTCGCTTTTTTTATTGGCCTCTTTTTTTTTCTTTTTTTAGTCCGAAGTCTCATCCCGACTTGTGGGGGAATCATAGTCACCATCATCCTTGCCTCACTTGGGACAATGCTCTAATAATGATGATCATCACACTTTTATTTACTTACAACTCATGAATTACAACTCAATACTTAGAACAGGATATGACTCTATGTGAATGCCTCCGGCGGTGTACCGGGATATGCAATGAATCAAGAGCGACATGTATGAAAGAATTATGAACGGTGGCTTTGCCACAAATACGATGTCAACTACATGATCATGCAAAGCAATATGACAATGATGGAGCGTGTCATGATAAACGAAATGGTGGAAAGTTGCATGGCAATATATCTCGGAATGGCTATGGAAATGCCATAATAGGTAGGTATGGTGGCTGTTTTGAGGAAAGTATAAGGAGGTTTATGTGTGATAGAGCGTATCATGTCACGGGGTTTGGATGCACCCGCGAAGTTTGCACCAACTCTCAAGGTGAGAAAGGGCAATGCACGGTACCGAAGAGGCTAGAAAATTGCAGAAAGGTAAGTGTGCGTATAATCCATGGACTCACATTAGTCATAAAGAACTCATATACTTATTGCAAAAAATTATTAGCCCTCGAAGCAAAGTACTACTACTCATGCTCCTAGTGGAAGGGTTGGTAGGAGTTAACCATCGCGCGATCCCGACCGCCACACAAAGGATGACAATCAACAAATACCTCATGCTCCGACTTCGTTACATAATGGTTCACCATACGTGCATGCTACGGGAATCACAAACTCCAACACAACTATTTCTCAATTTCACAATTACTCAACTAGCACAACTATGATATTACCACCTTTATATCAAAAAACAATTATCAAGCATCAAATTTCTCATGATATTATAATTAAAGCAAATTGCCATGCTGTTTTAAGACTCTCAAAATAATATAAGTGACACATGAGAGATCAATAGTTTCTATAAAACAAATCCACCACCGTGCTCTAAAAGATATAAGTGAAGCACTAGAGAAAAAACTATATAGCTCAAAAGATATAAGTGAAGCACATAGAGTTTTCTAATAAATTCCGATTTGTGTGTGTCTCTCTCAAAAGGTGTATACAGCAAGGATGATTGTGGTAAATTAAAATGAAAGACTCAAATCATACAAGACGCTCCAAGGAAAACACATATCATGTGGTGAATAAAAATATAGCTCCAAGTAAAGTTACCGATGGAAGTAGACGAAAGAGGGGATGCCTTCCGGGGCATCCCCAAGCTTTGGCTTTTTGGTGTCCTTAGATTATCTTGGGGTGCCATGGGCATCCCCAAGCTTAGGCTCTTGCCACTCCTTGTTCCATAATCCATCAAATCTTTTACCCAAAACTTGAAAACTTCACAACACAAAACTTAGCAGAAAATCTCGTGAGCTCCGTTAGCGAAAGAAAACAAAATACCACTTCAAGGTAATGTAATGAACTCATTATTTATTTATATTGGTGTTAAACCTACTGTATTCCAACTTCTCTATGGTTGATAAACTATTTTACTAGCCATAGATTCATCAAAATAAGCAAACAACACACGAAAAACAGAATCTGTCAAAAACAGAACAGACTGTAGTAATCTGTAACTAACGCAAACTTCTGGAACTCCAAAAAACTACCAAACTAGGACGACCTAGACAATTTGTTTATTGATCTGCTTCAATTGGAATCAGTATTTTATCAAGTTCTGGTGATTTGTAACAATTGTTTTCGTGAACAGAAAGTTTCTGGAATTTTCAGCAAGATCAAATAACTATCATCCAAGAAGATCCTATAGGTTTAACTTGGCACAAACACTAATTAAAACATAAAAACAAATCTAACCAGAGGTTAGATCAAATATTTATTCCTAAACAGAAGCAAAAAGCAAAAAAACTAAAAATAAAATTGGGTTGCCTCCCAACAAGCGCTATCGTTTAACGCCCCTAGCTAGGCATAAAAGCAAGGATAGATCTAGGTATTGCCATCTTTGGTAGGCAATCCATAAGTGGCTCTCATAATAGATTCATAAGGTAATTTTGTTTCCTTTCTAGGGAAGTGTCCCATGCCTTTCCTTAATGGAAATTGGGATCTAATATTCCCTTCCTTCATATCAATAATTGCACTAATCGTTCTAAGGAAAGGTCTACCAAGAATAATAGGACATGAAGGATTGCAATCTATGTCAAGAAAAATGAAATATACGGGCACATAGTTCCTATTTGCAACAATAAGAACATCATTAATTCTTCCCATAGGTTTCTTAATAGTGGAATCCGCAAGGTGCAAGTTTAAAGAGCAATCATCAAATTCGCAGAAACCTAACAAATCACATAAAGTTTTTGGAATTGTGGAAACACTAGCACCCAAATCACACAAAGCATAGCATTCGTGATCTTTAATTTTAATTTTATAGTAGGCTCCCACTCATCATAAATTTTTCTAGGGATATAAGCTTCCAACTCAAGTTTTTCTTCATAAGATTGCATCAAAGCATCAACGATATGTTTAGTAAAACCTTTATTTTGGCTATAAGCATGAGGAGAATTTAGCACGGATTGCAACAAGGAAATAAAATCTATCAAAGAGCAATTATCATAATTAAATTCCTTGAAATCCAAAACAGTGGGTTCATTAATATCTAACGTTTTGACCTCTTCAATCCCACTTTTACCAATTTTTGCATCAAGATCTAAAAACTCTGAATTTTTGGGATGCCTTCTAGGTAAAGGTGGGTCATATCCAGTCCCATCATTATCAAGATTCATATTGCAAAACAAATATTTAACAGGGGACACATCAATAACTTTTAGATCTTCATCTTTATTCTCATAAAAACTAGAAGAACATGCTTTTACAAAGCATTCTTTCTTGGCACGCATCCTAGCGGTTCTTTCTTTGCACTCATGAATGGAAATTCTCATGGCTTTGAGAGACTCATTGATTTCATGCTTAGGTGGAATAGATATAAGTTTCAAAGAATCAACATCAAGAGAAATTCTATCAACGTTCCCAGCCAATTCATCAACCTTAAGCAATTTTTCTTCAAGCAAAGCATTGAAATTCTTTTGTGAATTCATAAACTCCTTAACACTAGTCTCAAATTCAGAGGGCATCTTATTATAATTTCCATAAGAGTTGTTGTAGGAATTACCATAATTATTAGACGAATTACCAGGGAACGGCCTAGGATTAAAGTTTCCTCTATATGCGTTGTTACCAAAATTATTCCTACCAAAAAAATTCACATCCATAGATTCATTATTATTCTCAATCAAAGTAGGCGAAGGCATATCATTAGGATCAGAAGGAACACTTTTAGTAGCAAATAATTTCATAAGTTCATCCATCATTCCACTCAAAACATTAATTTCTGCTATCGCATGTACTTTTTTATTATTAGATCTTTTGGTGTGCCATTGAGAATAATTAACCATAATATTATCTAGGAGTTTAGTGACTTCTCCTAAAGTGATTTCCATAAAAGTGCCTCCCGCGGCCGAATCTAAAAGATTTCTAGAAGCAAAATTCAACCCGGCATAATTTTTTGTATAATCATCCGAAGATTCAAACCGTGTGTAGGGCAATTACGTATCATTAATTTCATCCTCTCCCAAGCTTGTGCAACATGTTCATGATCAAGTTGCTTAAAATTCATTATATCGTTTCTAAGAGAGATGATTTTAGCGGGAGGAAAATACTTAGAGATAAAAGCATCTTCTCACTTATTCCATGAATCATTGTTATTTTTAGGCAAAGACGAAAACCAAACTTTAGCACGATCTCTAAGCGAAAAAGGAAATAGCTTCAATTTAACAATATCATTGTCCACATATTTCTTCTTTTGCATATCACACAAATCAACGAAGCTATTTAAATGGGTAGCGGCATCTTTACTAGGAAGGCCGGCAAATTGATCTTTCATGACAAGATTCAACAAAGCAACATTGATTTCACAAGACTCAGCATCGGTAAGAGGAGCAATCGGAGTGCTAAGAGAATCATTGTTGTTGGTATTGGTAAAGTCACACAATTTAGTATTGTCTTGAGCCATCGTGACAAGCAAGCAATCCAACACACGAGCAAACAAGAAGCAAGCGGAAAAGAGGCGAACGGAAAAGAGATGGCGAATAAAATGGCAAGGATGAAGTGGGGGAGAGGAAAACGAGAGGCAAATGGCAAATAATGTAATGCGAGGGAGATGAGTTTGTGATGGGTACTTGGTATGTCTTGACTTGTGCGTAGACTCCCCGACAACGGCGCCAGAAATCCTTCTTGCTACCTCTTGAGCACTGCGTTGGTTTTCCCTTGAAGAGGAAAGGGTGATGCAGTAAAGTAGCGTAAGTATTTCCCTCAGTTTTTGAGAACCAAGGTATCAATCCAGTAGGAGACCACGCGCGAGTCCCACGCACCTACACAAACAAACAAGAACCTCGCAACCAATGCGATAAAGGGGTTGTCAATCCCTTCACGGTCACTTACAAGAGTGAGATCTAGGGGTGGACTAACGAGCTGCTCGGCTCGTTAAGCTCGTGATCGTTAGGCTCGCGCTTGTTAAGGCTCGACTCATTAAGCTCGTTAATATTAATGAGCAGAAAACCCTGCTCGGCTCGGTTCGTTTGAAGCTCGTTAAGCTCGTGAGCGCTCGCGAGCGCTCGTTAACAGATTTTGATGTCTTATGGTCTATAGAATGAGTCTTTATATGTGGTTTTTAAGAAGGAAGATGGTGACTACAAAATGAAATGCACTAGTTTGTTGCCTCCTATATAGATTAGATTGAATAAATGGCCTGAGGTGCTATGAAACGGTTGTCATCTAAGATGAAAATATGTGTTCTGTTGTTGCTAACGAGCTACTCGTGAAACTAGTTAGCTCGTTCGTTAAGCTCGTTAAGCTTAACGAGCTTAAATCAATGCTTGGCTCTGTTCATTAAGAAGCGAGCCACGAGCTTAACGAGCCGAACTATCGAGCGCTCATTATGCGTCAAGCTACGAGCTTTTGGTCCAGCCCTAGTGAGATCTGATAGATATGATAGGATAATATTTTTGGTATTTTTATGATAAAGAGTAAATAGAGATGCAAAGTAAAATAAACGGCAATAGAAATAACTAAGTGTTGGAAGATTAATATGATGGAAAATAGACCCGAGGGCCATAGGTTTCACTAGTGGCTTCTCTCAAGAGCATAAGTATTACGGTGGGTAAACAAATTACTGTCGAGCAATTGATAGAATTGAGGATAGTTATGAGAATATCTAGGTATGATCATGTATATAGGCATCACGTCCGCGACAAGTAGACCGAAACGATTCTGCATCTACTACTATTACTCCACACATCGACCGCTATCCAGCATGCATCTAGAGTATTAAGTTCATAAGAACAGAGTAATGCTTTAAGTAAGATGACATGATGTAGAGGGATAAACTCATCCAATATGATATAAACCCCATCTTTTTATCCTCGATGGCAACAATACAATACGTGCCTTGCTGCCCCTGCTGTTACTAGGAAAGGACACCGCAAGATTGAACCCAAAGCTAAGCACTTCTCCCATTGCAAGAAAGATCAATCTAGTAGGCCAAACCAAACTGATAATTCGAAGAGACTTGCAAAGATAACCAATAATACATAAAAGAATTCAGAGAAGATTCAAATATTGTTCATAGATAAACTTGACCATAAACCCACAATTCATCGGATCTCGACAAACACACCGCAAAAGAAGATTATATCGAATAGATGTCCACAAGAATCGTGGAGAACTTTGTATTGAGATCCAAAAAGAGAGAAGAAGCCATCTAGCTAATAACTATGGACCCAAAGGTCTGAGGTAAACTACTCACACATCATCGGAGGGGCTATGGTGTTGATGTAGAAGCCCTCCATGATCAATGCCCCTTCCGGCAGGACGCCGGCAAAGGCCCCAAGATGGGATCTCACGGGTACAGAAGGTTGCGGTGGTTGAATTAGGTTTTCGTGGATGCTTCTATTGGTTTGGGGGTATGTAGGTATATATAGGAGGAAGAAGTACGTCGGTGGAGCAACATGGGCCCCACGAGGGTGGAGGGCACGCCTGGGGGGTAGGCGCGCCCCCTGCCTCATGCTCTCCTCGTTGCTTTCTTTACGTGGATTCCAAGTCCTCTGGATCACGTTTGTTCTGAAAATCACGTTCCCAAAGGTTTCATTCCGTATGGACTTCGTTTGATATTCTTTTTCTGCGAAACACTGAAATAGGCAAAAAAACAACAATTTGGGCTAGGCCTCCAATTAATAGGTTAGTCCCAAAAATAATATAAAAGTGTATAATAAATCCCATTAAACATCCAAAACAGAATACAATATAGCATGGAACAATAAAAAATTATAGATACGTTGGAGACGTATCACGCGTCCTCCCTGGCTCCGCATCGTCCCCTTCCTAGGCCTCGCCTTCGTCCACCGCCTTGGTGCTCTCGGCGCGGCGTGGTCAGTGTGGTCAACGACCGACTTCCATCGAAGGAGTACTGTACGTGGAGAGGCTGACAGCTGGGTCCACGGCCGCAGCAAGGAAGTGCCTCCTTATTACGCGCAAAATAAACATTCCTCCACCTGACAACGGGGACCCACCGGACGGGCCACCGTATTTCGTGAAAAAAAGTCTCCCCCTAACTGCTGGGACCCACCAGCTACATCTTCGCACGCAAGCAAGTGCGTCCGGGCAAGAAAAAAACGATTCGCCCCTGACTGCTGGGACCCACCAACTACATCTTCGCACGCAATGAAGTGCGTGACAGTCGGGACCCACCTGGTCGAAGCGTAAGTAGCGTTGTCATTCTGGTCGCGAACATGCACGTACATACTGGTCGATGTAGAGGCATGCACGTGTCGTAGTAGAGGCGCGCACGTAGCATGTACACGTACGTACAGCGGCCAGGGTGCAAGAAAGTAAATACGCCCACGTACGTACATACGGGCAGTGTCTCGAACGCCTACTCGCGCGTACGTACGGCCAGGGCTCGTGTACATGGCTGGGTCGGAATGGAGAAACAACGTCGTCGTCGTCGTCTTGATGGGGGAGGCAACGGAATGCGTCATGTTCATCGGGAAGCAACGGAACGCGTGGGAGCCAACCGGCTTGGACGGAACAGCCGATGGAAACGAGGCCTGGCGTACCGCAGAACGGAGGAAACGGCCTTGTGTTCGACCGGCCATGTTCGAAATGGGATCCTGTTCATCTGGAGGGATCTGGCGTACCGCAAAACTGAGGAAACGGACCTCCTATGATCAAAACGGGGGTCCTGTTGATCGGGAGGGGTGTGGCGTACCGCAAAACGGAGGAAACGGACTTGTGTTGGAGCGCTACAGTCGAAACAGGGGTCCTGTTCATCGGGAGGGGTGTGGCGTACCGCAAAACAGGACTCCACGGGATACTGTTCATCTCCACCGTCGACCCCCTCCAGCCTCCACGGGATACTGTTCATCCACCGCCGACCTCCTCCAGCCTCCACCTGCGACTGTTCATCCACGGGCTCCTGTTCATCCAGCCTCCACCGCGCGCTACTCCACCGACTACTGTTCAACCAGCCCTCTCCACGGGCTCCTGTTCAACCACCCCTCCACGGGCTACTGTTCATCCAGCCCTCCACCGTCTACTGTTCATCCTGCCCTCCACGGGGTGGTCCTGTTCATCCTGCCCTCCACAGGGTCCTGTTCATCCAGCCCCAACCGGCTCAATCGATCGGGGTCCTGTTCATCCAAAGGCAACACCACGGGGTCCTGTTCATCCACCCCCACCGGGAACTGTTCATCCAAACCCCCCCAGCAACGCTCACTGCTCATCCAAAGGCAGCATCGATCGGCTTCTGTTAGCAGCAGTAGCGAAGGAATCGCTCGATCGGGTTCAGTTAACAGCCATCGATCGATCGCTCGGGTTCAGTAACACGTAGCCTGCAGTGCAATCGCTCGGGTTCAGTTAGAGCCCAACGCATCGCACCCACGCGCGTGCGTGTACGAGAGAAACGCGCATCGCTCGGCCCCGACCACCCACCGTAACCGGGAAGACCCCGATATTTTCCTCGCCCTCGCTTCTACCACGGTTTTTTCTGTCATGGACGGCCCAAAGAATGTAATGCAACTGCGTCTCCGGCCCGCCCAGGACGAAAAGCCCATTTTCTGTCATGTTTTTTGTCATAGAAGTAGGACCCCACCACATCTATGATGATACCGGGTTTTGTCACAATTATCGTCATAGAAGTGTCATAAGTATGACAGAAAAGATTTTCATTCGGCCCAAAATGTCACGGATGTGTCTTTTTTTGGTAGTGATTTAGAATGTCATTCTCGTCTGGATCATGAGAATCTAAGCACTGCAGATGGGTGCATTTTGGTGGTCTAGCAAGACTTCTTGTGAACTATCATGTCTTGTTGTTTATGTTCGTAGTAGTCACTAGTCAGTGTTTGAATGTTCTATATATCATTGTTTCGAACTGTTTATTGTCTCGAACTTCTGGTGGGCTAAATGAGGGCATCACCATTCTCCAGTGTTCAGAGTATATCTCCCCTTTTCAAGTTATAGTTTGAGCTCAGTGTCTTTTCGATGATGTACACTTGTTTGGGCCAGTGAGGTCTTGTTGAATATGGGCCGAGTAGTAACGCGATGCCAAATAGGTAAATTATGACTCTCGGGCCGGGCACTCAAAAGATCCTCAAAAAAAAGCCGGGCTCTCAAAAAAAGAAAGAGTAAGGACTCTTAGGCCGATATGTGGGCGCCACCGGTATTTTCGTGCGCTGGCGCGCCGAGAGCATATTGGCGTGTGTTCAAAATTCATGCTACCTTTTCATCCCCAATCTCCCGCCCCTCCCCCACCTCTGGAATCTCGATTACTACTCCAGTTCCCCCAAATCCCCCTCCTGTACTCCCTGTACTCAAGCGCCCTATCATGTCGCCGGTCAACGCGGATCTTCGAGCCAGTGATCTTGAGGTCCGTCCTGCCTTCAGGCGCTGCGTGCTGTCGCTCAATAGTGGCATGGCGGCGCTTGACGACCAGTTTGCCGGCAAAGTGCTGATGGTAACCATCAATCGCGACCGGCCTCCCGTCTCGCTGGACGACCTTGTCAAAGCTCTTGGCATTGCGCACGGCATCCAAATAAGTGACTTGCTCATTGAAGTCTGTCTGCCACCGGCTGATTTCTTTGTCAGGTTCTGGACAACTTTCGACTGTAGTCGTGTGTTCGAATCTTCCCGGCGTTTGTTCTGGGATGGCGCACTGGTGAGCTTTGATCGATGGCACCCAGGATGGGGCTCGGTGCCCTCTGAGCTTGAGTTTTTAACAAAGCTTACCTTCCACGGCATGCCTCGACGTGCTTGGAACAGCGAGTCCATGAATGAGCTTATCAACGACCTTGGAGGTGAGCTCGTAAGTATGTTTGTTCCTCCAGACAGCTGGGCTCTGACGGTTATGGCATGGATGAAGAAGCCGTCCACCATACCAAAGGTGATTGGTGTTGAGATACCGGTGCAGGAACCGGGGTTGTACTATTCGTTGCCACCAAGGCCGCCTCGGACCACGTTAGGGATGTACCTGTATCGAGTGTTCGTGCATGTCGAAAAAGTGGTCAATCCATTAATCGAAGTCCTGTCGCCGCCGCTGGTACCAGGGTTCGTCGACGACGTCCATTACAAGGAGTCAACGTCACACTTTCCCCGTGTTTCTCGGAATGATGGATGGCACAGGGCCTACTCCATCACGCGGCAGAGGCCACTGCTTCTTTGGGAGAAGAGGCAGGGCTGGCTGCCTGGATGTGCTCTAATTTGAGGTCACAACGGAGTCTTGTCAGATACTAGTTAAATCCGAGCTATGGGTGTGAAGCAATGACGTGCCAGTACATTTGATTGTGACATGTTCTATTTTTGTACCTGAACTTTTTTTAGAAAGTGTTGTACATCAACTTAATGTGCTAGCAGAACTTATTGTTTCATCTGTTTGTTTTCTTTGCACAGCATTCAAGATATTTCCCCGTCATTGATAAAGGCGATGAACCGTTATGTACGAGTTTGTTGGTTTCAACATAGCCCTACGCATAGCGATCCACTGCTTCCATCCTGATTGTGCCACCTGCGTGAAATTTTTGTATGCAAGTTCAATGTGTTATGATGTTCTATATGATTGTGTCAACTACATAAGGTTTTACTAAGCATCAGCAATGCATATGGCTGACAGATGTATTTACGAGCATCGACCGAAGGGTCTCTCTCTCACACACACACACACACGAGCGCGCGCGCGCACACGCACAAGTGGGACCCATTGAATCATTTCTTTGCTCGTGACAGCTTTTAATTAGGTTCCACTGTACTCTAACTTTTTTCTTCAGTTATTAATTGAGCTCAGTGACTTCAAAAAGTTGTACAGAAGCCTTGTTTGGGCCTTTCCAGCGGCGCTGAATGTGGGCTGAGTAGCCATGTAAAGTTGTACTGTAATACACATGCCTTTTTTAACATCAGCAATGCAACTAGGCCGACATTTGTACACAATATCCGAGTCAACTTGTTATTCTCTGCCCCGCTGGGCTGCAAATCTTTCCTAGGAGGGATGCATTAGACTTAACAAGAAAATGGGCTTTAAGAAATAATAAATGGGATGTAATTATAAAAACTGGACAGTAACTACAAAAAAATGCACCAAACACGTAATTAGTTTAAAAAAATAATATTTTTGGATTTTGAAATTTTTGATTTCATTACTTGTTGCGCACGCAATATTTCGTTGGATTTTTATGTAATACAAATTTATTTTGAAATTATATTTAATCTGACTAGAAATTTCGGGATAAAAATATTTTGGATCCCATCAAAATGTGGGAAATTTTATTGAATTCTGTTTTGAGCGGTTGGTTGAAATTATTAATCGTTGTCCTAGCTAGAAAATGGGCTGTACTTTTAACAAACTGTAAATGGGCTGTAGTAAATTCCATTAGAATTCAAAAATGGGTTGTACATTCTTACTAATCACAAATGGGCTATATGTTCTCTGCCACACACTTGTGGGCCTACCAAGCTGACGCGTACGCAAAGCTTTGTCAACTTATAGTCAACACACGGTTCTAGTAGCAGTGGCCGTTGGATGTCCATCCATCGGATGTCGTGCTTCTTCTTCAATCTCGGATATTCTTGCTTCAGCCGCCCAAAAAAGATTCCTTCCCCTGACATCTGGGTGCATCGTTTTGAAGGCTGACCTATGGGCCCACTAAGTTGACGCGTACCAAGGGCTTTGTCAACTTAGTCAATATAAACGATTCTAGCTGCAGTAACCATACGATGTCCATCCAACGGCCGTCGTGCTTCTTCAACCTCTGGTCTTCTTGCTCCAGCCGCCCAAACCAGCACCGGCTGTGTCGCCTGCTCCTGCCTCTCGTGTCCGGCTGTGCTGCCACCGCTGGCTATGCCATCCCTCTATATTCACCCACACCTCCTGTTATTCTCCGACGACGGCAGCCTCACACCGCAGCCGAAGCAGTCAACCCACGTACTCCCCTCCCCGTGGCTATCCACTGTCGTGTCTTCCCCGGCTCCGCATCGTTCCCTTCCTAGGCCTCGCCGTCGTCCACTGCCTTGGTGCTCTCGGCACGGCGTCTTCAACATGGTCAACGAAGGATAGCCATCGGAAGAGGACTTTAGGCGGTAAGGCTGACAGCTGGACCCACCAGCTACATCTTCGAACCCAAGGAAGTGCCTCCTTATTACTCGCAAAATAAAAATGATTCCTCCCCCTGACAGCTGGGACCGACCAGCTATATCTTCGCACGCAAGGAAGTGCGTCCTTATCCTCCCTGACCGCTGGGACCCACCCGGTAAAAGCGTACATAGTGTTGTTTGTCTGGTCGCGAACGTGTATGTACATACTGGTCGATCGGTCTCTCTGCAAGCATGAACCATGGCTGAGTAAGTAGCGGCACGTGTTGTTGTAGAGCACCCGACATAGCAGTTCACGCACTCCCGTCTAAGTCCTATACACGTATGTACAACCATAGGGCAAAAAAAGGCCACGTATGTACATACGGGCGGGGTCTCGAGTGCATACTCGTGCATATATACGGACGGCCAGGACTTGTGTACATGGAGAGGCAACGGATGGCAGCAATGGCGTCCTGTTCATCGGGCAGCAAACTGGCTGGGTCGGAACAGAGACACAACGTCCTGTTCATCGCGAGGGAACCGACTGGATCGGAATGCGTCCTATTCAACGGGAGCCAACCGGCTTGGACGTAACAGCCGAAACAGGGTCTAGCGTACCGCAGAACAGAGGAAACAGCCTTCTGTTCGACCGGCCACGGTCGAAACGGGATCCTATTCATTGGGACGGGTCTGGCGTACCACAAAATGAAGGAAACGGACTTGTGTTCGAGTGCCTACGGTCAAAATGGGGTCCTGTTGGTCGGGAGGGGTGTGGCGTAAAGCAAAACGGAGGAAACAGACTTGTGTTGGAGTGCCTACGGTCGAAACGGGGTCCTGTTCATCCACCATCTACCGCTTCGCTCTAGCCTCCACGGGTTACTGTTCATCCATCGTCGACCTCCTCCAGTCTCCACGAGATACTGTTCATCCATGTCTACTATACATCCAGCCTCCACCGGCTGTTGTTCATAGAGCCTCCATGGGGTCATGTTCATCCACCCCCAACCGGCTGGGGTGCGGCGGCTTCCTCAGGGTCCTCTTCATCCACTGGTAATGGCCTACTACCACGGGGTCCTGTTCATCCAACCCCCACCGGGAACTGTTCATCCATAGCCAGCCAACCGGCTCGACTCACCACGTCTCGACTCGTCCTACGTACCGCGCGCACGGTAGCAACGGTCACTGTTCATCGAGAGGCAACCCAACACCGGCTGGCTACGTCTCGCATGGTGGCTCGATCGGCTTCAGTAAGCAGCAGCAGTGATCGATCGCTCGGGTTCAGTTAGCAGCAGCAGCGAAGGAATTGCTCGGGTTCAGTCAGCAGGGAATGAATCGCTCGGGTTCAGTTAACAGCCAAGGGATCGATCGTCCGGGTTCAGTAACGTGCGATCGCTCGGGTTCAGTTAGCCAATGCCTCGCACACACGCGCGTACACGAGAGAAATGCGCTGTGATAGAAAGATGCACCGAGAGATTGAGAGTGGAATGGGGAAGGTGATGGAGAGGAGAGTTGGCAACCTCTTAAATCATGGTGGAAGACGAGGAGGCCGCCGAAGCAGTTTGAACGATGGCCATACCAGGCGTGCGCTGTGTAGCCACGATCTGAACGTGCCCCGTTCATACGACGCAGACGAGGAGGCACATGAAGACTTTACCGTCCATTGTTTTTTTCTTTCTACACACGAAGACATGGCAATGCATTCCTTTCAACGCCCAAAGACTATGAAAGTGCTCTCGGTGTATTGTGGGAGCGCTCATATTGTTTCCGAAAGGTGGTCATGCGTTTTGAAAGCCCTTGCTTGTATTTTTGAAAGTGCTCACACTATTCATGAAAAACATTTGCAGAAAGTTAACAAAGATACAATCACATATTTTTACATAAGCGCCATGAATTTGTAGATCATCACACCACTAATCCTACATAAATAAGTATAATATGATAACACACGACATCTTTGACCAAGTACAATCATAGTTAGAACATATGATCGCTCAACCTAAATGAACATACTACTAGTTGAATGTAGACACCCAAGTTGTTGGAATAACACATGACATCTTTCACCTACTACAATCATAGTTAGAACATATGTTCACTCAATCTAAATGAACATACTACTAGTTGAATGTACACACCCAAGTAATTGTAATTCACCACCCGTTGTTTCTGTTCCGGCGCTCGAAGCTCCCTCGTCTTTGTTCTTACGGGGGCGAAGTCGTTCCCTCAATGGTGGTTGGAGAAGGTGGCGTAGCCTGTCTTTAATGATTAGGATCCTACGGTACAACTTGTAGCTACCGTACCCATATTTTGTTGCGTACTCGAGCTTGAGCGAGGAAAGTGGCTTCCACTCCCAGTACTGGTGCTTGTACCTTGGGAATGATTTCTTCATGTTCTTGAACGATGGGTCGATGATGGCCGCTGGAAGGTTATCCATGGAGTCCCTTTCTCCACCACCTTTGATGTGGAACTGCTCTTGGATGTCGACATGGTGTTCTTCTGGAATCATTATCCATGCACATGAAAGCATGATCTTCTCACCCCTCATGTCCACGCTTGCAAAAGTTATCAATTTGCGTTGCAGGAATTGAGCCAACGCCTGGCACCACTCGGACATGCAGTAGTGCTACACGAGGACATGCTCGCGCATTCAGAGTTTCACAATAGCGACCCCCTTGTCGTCTGTAACTGCTCGAACGGGTGTACTCGAGGTCGAATCCAACGAACTTCTTCTTCTCCTTCTTTGAGCCATTGCTCGTACATGGCGATGACTCGCTCCACGGTCCTAGGCTCATTGGTGCACACCACCTACAACACGGTTGTGCCATGGGCAGTGATGTGGTGGGTCTTTGTTGTTAGTTTCTTATCGTCCATGGCTATAGGGAGATGGTGGGGGTTGTGGAGGATGAGGATCGACCGAGGAAGAAGATGAAAATAGATGCGTGATGACCTGGAAGTGCACATGGCTATTGTAGCACTTTGTTGTGATAAGTAGAGTGTCGAACCCACAGGGCGCATATATGAAGGCACCACAAACCCCGCAACTAGGTTGTGACTTTTACGTAGCCACGTACGCACCCAAATCAGAGTTTGGAAATAGTCTACTCTATAAGTTGCGAGGAAGACTAGATAAAAAAGGTTTAACTAAACTACTAACAAGAAGAATAATAACAGTAAATAAAGTATGCAAAGTTAGTGGTGAAGGTGCTTGAGTAATAAAGCGTTCTCGAGGGTTCTGGAATCACTACCACATATGAATTATTGCATCCTCTAGTAACTAGTCAAATGCATAAGTGGGCAGAGCCGGGTATAGTACACGTTCTACTCTAGATATCTTCATGCCACGCACGCCATCGTCATGGGTACAATACACATTCTACTCTAGGTAGACTTCGTGCCACGCACGCCACCGTCATAGTCTCCCCCATAGGGTCACAGATCATGACAATTAAGGGTTTCCCTGTGGACACGGCCTCTCTAAGGGTTCTTCGTACTCCCCAATCCTTTGCAAAGGTGAGAAACCGAGGCTTTTACTATCACCTCAAATTACCCCAATATCCCCAACCAATACAAGGACTGTAACATACTTCACGGCACAAGGAACAAATGTATGTGAGCACACCTCTCAACATTCGCGAAAGCTACTAACTCGAATCATGAACAAGTAATATATTGGATCACAACAGATATCATATAGGTTCAACCATATCCTCAAGAACAAGTACAACTACTCAAACATATGCATGAATGTTAGGGACAAGTTACAAGCGGGTATTAAGCTGGTGAAGGGAGAAGGAATGGTGGTGATGGCGGAGACGGTGATGCGGTGGTGATGGTGATGGTGGTGGCGCCACCGATGGTGATGAAGATGAGGGCGCCACCCACGGTGGCAATGCCGGCGCGAGGGCACCGGCCCGGAGGCCGGTGCTCATGGTGGTGGGGCCTCCTCCTTCTTCCTTGATGGTTGTCCCTTCTTCTCAGGTGTGGAGCAGCATTGAAGATGAGATGGATGTGTTCTTGGTGAATAGTGTGAGAGAGACGACGGCTAGCATTGTATATGACATATATAGAGAGCCTCCTAGCCTCCTCTCTTGATGGGCTTTATCCAAGGCCTTTCCTTTAGCTTACCCTCTCCCAATCTCTTCTCTTCGAGCCAAGGATCCCGTGGGATTGAACAGGTACAAAATCAGTGAAGAATCCTGTCTGGAAGGGCAACTTTCTGAGTTCTCTGCGCGTCAAACGACTGCTCAAACTACCACGCGCAGTCGTTCGCAACGTCGTCTTTTACTCTGACCTCCTCCGGTAAAACAGCCACCAAATCATCATACGAACTCAGAATTTGACATTCTTGGCCTCATTGGATTCATATGATTGACGCTGATCCATTTCTAGTATTAGATCTTGATTTGGAGCACTTTAGAAAAATGACTTATTCCAACCTCGAAAATGGCCAAGTCTGCTCCCTGGCTGACTCCGTATCAATCCCATCCTTGGTCCTTTAATCGTGCTTGGTCCTAGGTTGCTCCCTGTAGACACAAGGAAAAAAAGAAAAACTAATAAAAATCCAAATAAAATACTAAATGTGCAATTCTCACAATGATAAGTGCAAAACCGGTAAACATGCATAACAGACAACTATTTGGTTCAATGGGACATGATATATAAGAGAACATGCAACAAATAAGCTCTAAAAATGTGTAAAATATAGAGCCATCAACCTCCCCATGCTTAAACCTTGCTCGTCCGCGAGTAAGAAGGTTGGCTACCAAAAGCTAAATGCTACCAACTCTGAAGCATATATTGAACCAAACCCCAAGAGTGATATCCATGTTCATCGTCAAGCATGCAAAAGTTAACTAGCAATGGAGTACAAGCTATCCTCTTAGTTCCATTGCCATCGAGGTCAAGAAAGAGGAAAGTATCTTTGTGGAGCCCAAATTCCCATTGCCAAAACGTCAATATTATGTTAGGAACATAGCAGTGACAATCAAAGACAAAAGAAATCAAGCATCAACGGCCGCTTCAAAAACACCAACCCGAGATATACCAGGTACAATAGCAAGATTGTCTATCTGCGGTATTCAACCACTCAACTACTTATGCAGCACTGAGCGCAAGCCTATGCCTCGCACTTAAAGGGATGACAGAAAATGGTTGGGGTTTTGAGAAGTCAAAAACAAAGAAAGTCTTGCATCAATGCAGCTAACCATTAGGCAATGGAGAAGGCCCCATAATCGATGTCAACGCAAGGAGTAGTGATCGCCGTGCAACTAGGACGCACATAGAGCTATGAATATGTGAAAGTTCTCCAATGGACTAAGTGGGGGTGCATCCAACTTGCTTCCTCACGAAGACCTTGAGCTTTTGAGGATGCTCGTCATCGGAATATACAAGCCAAGTTCTATAGTGTAGGTTCCCCGCTAGTATGAAACATGAAGCTCTTGAAACTTTCTACTTTACAATGCATGAAGTGGTGCTACTTTGAAGCACAAGTGTGATAAAAGGATAGTGGCATGACCCTTCTCTCTTTTTCTCTCATTTTTTCTTTCTTAATTTTTTCTCTTTTTTTTAGAAAAGTCTTATGGACCTCATCCCCACTTTTTCGAGGACTCATAAGTCTCCACCATACTTTTTTTAAGAACAGTTTCATGGACCTCATCCTCACTTTATCGAGGACTCATAAGTCTCAACCATTCTTTTCCTCACCGGGGCATCCTCTAAGAATGGTGATCGTCACACTTTTATAATTTCTCACTTCAATTGAATGTGATCATAACTCAAAACAGGAATCATGTGAGAAACTCTATATGATGATAGCTTTGGCAGTATACCAGTATGTGCAATGATCAAGCGTAGCATAGACATAAAAATGGACAAGTTGAGCTAGCCATACTATGATCATGCAAGGCAAATGAAAACATGTCTTTAGTCATGTAATGTAATATGATGGTAGTGCATGGCGATATGCTCAGAATGTCTATGAAAATGCCACGTAGGTAGGTATGGTGGCTATTTTATGGAAATGGGGTGTCTTATGTGTAAGAGAACAAGAGAAAGTCCTCCCATGGATTTGGATATACCTATGAAGTTTGCTTCAAGTCCCAATGTGAGAGTGGGCAATGCATGGTACCGTAGAGGCTGGCAATTAAAAGTTGAACGGAAGTGCAAAAGGTTTCGAACTTGCCTTAGTCATAAAGAACTCAAACACTACACAGGAGCATCATGGTGTCATGTTGCATAAGACTCAAAAGCTAAGTACCCCGAGGGGTTAGTTTTGCAGAGATAAACCCCGTTGCGCATCCCGGATCAACCAAAGCTGTTGGGTTCATTAGCAAAAGGCCTCTACAACCATTCAATCGCTAATAAAGCCACCACTAGAGTCCCCAACTTATGTAATTAGGTGAAACAAAGGCAATAGTTCAAAGGACTCCTTTATTGGGTTTTTGATAAAAGAACATGGCAATGTTTTTCAGAAGATAACAAGATTCCCACAAGCTTAATCGAAAGTGCAAAGCAAGCATGTCAAAACAGCGGGATACACTAATGCACAAAAACGAAATGATGAAGAGCATTGCACAAGACACTACATATGCAAAAGTAACCTCCCCATGCTTAGAACTAAACTAGGGAAGATTATGAAAGTGAAAGAAAGTGCAGTTATTAAAAGTGAGCACGAGAAGTGCACTACTGCAGGATATAAACTGGTTGAAAAATCAAATATGTGTCCTTGGGTGCATGCTTAGGTCCCATGCAAGAAATGGGAATGAATTTCAAACACCAGGGCATCGTTGATTGCCGGTAAAACATTGAGATGCCTGGTTTTTAAATTCTAGTAAATCCAAAACTCGTCTGAAATTCATGAAACTTGGCATGCTATCATGGAGCGGCATCAACATGCCGTGGTACGAATTTTGTCGCATTTGGGGCAGGTTTAGGTATATGCTTCTCACAAACCAGAGCTTCTCGCAACAAGCATGATGGTTTTCGGTAGGGAACGTCCCACCTTTGGAGACGAAACAATATCCATTGCCTCTTATTGCTTTCAAATTTTATTCTCGTGTCAACATAGAACAACAGGAGTGTTGTGTGAATTTTTGTGATTTTTCGGGGTTCGTTTGGACATTCTTATGCATTAACTGAGTTTTCATTGCATTTATGTGCATAATTCAAATTTGAACTACATGTGCATGCTCCAGTGCATATAAATTGGTCGAAAAATCAAATATGTGTCCTTGGGTGCATGCTTAGGTCCTATACAAAAATGGGAATGAATTTCAAACACCAGGGCACCGTTGATTGCCGGCAAAACATTGAGATGCCTGGTTTTTAAATTCTAGTAAATCCAAAACTCGTCTGAAATTCATGAAACTTGGCATGCTATCATGGAGCGGCATCAACATGTCGTGGTTCAAATTTTGTCCCATCTAGGGCAGGTTTGGGTCTATGCTTCTCACAAAGCGGAGCTTCTCGCAACAAGCATGATGGTTTTCGGTAGGGAACGTCCCACCTTTGGGGACGAAACAATATCCATTGCCTCTTATTGCTTTCAAATTTTTTTTCGTGTCAACATAGAACTACAGGAGTGTTGTGTGAATTTTTGTGATTTTTCGGGGTTTCTTTGGAAATTTTTATGCATTAACTGAGTTTTCAATGCATTTATGTGCATAATTCCAATTTGAACTACATGCGCACGCTACAGTGCATATAAATTGGTCGAAAAATCAAATCTGTGTCCTTGGGTGCATGCTTAGGTCCCATGCAAGAAATGGGAATGAATTTCAAACACCAGGGCACCATTGATTGCCGGCAAAACATTGAGATGCCCGGTTTTTAAATTCTTGTAATTCCAAAACTCGTCTGAAATTCATGAAACTTGGCATGCTATCATGGAGCGGCATCAACATGCCGTGGTACAAATTTTGTCCCATTTGGTGCAGGTTTGGGTCAATGCTTCCACGAACCGGAGCTTCTCACAACAAGCATGATGGCTTTCGGTAGGGAACGTCCCACCTTTGGGGACGAAACACTATCCATTGCCTCTTATTGCTTTCAATTTTTTCTCATGTCAACATAGAACAACAGGAGTGTTGTGTGAATTTTTGTGATTTTTGGGGGTTCATTTGGACATTTTTATGCATTAAGTGAGTTTTCAATGCATTTATGCGCATAATTCAAATTTGAACTACATGTGCATGCTCCAGTGCATATAAACTGGTTGAAAAATCAAATCTGTGTCCTTGGGTGGATGCTTAGGTCCCATGCAAGAAATGGGAATGAATTTCAAACACCAGGGCAATGTTGATTGCCGGCAAAACATTGAGATGCCTGGTTTTTATATTCTAGTAAATCCAAAACTCGTCCGAAATTCATGAAACTTGGCATGCTATCATGGAGCGGCATCAACATGTCGTGGTACAAATTTTGTCCCATTTGGGGCAGGTTTGGGTCTATGCTTCTCACAAACCGGAGCTTCTCACAACAAGCATGATGGTTTTCGGTAGGGAACGTCGCACCTTTGGGGACGAAACGATATCCATTGCCTCTTATTGCTTTCAAATTTTTTTCTCATGTCAACATAGAACAACAGGAGTATTGTGTGAATTTTTGTGATTTTTCGTGGTTCGTTTGGACATTTTTATGCATTAACTGACTTTTCAATGCATTTATGTGCATAATTCAAATTTGAACTACATGTGCATGCTCCAGTGCATATAAATTGGTCGAAAAATCAAATTTGTCTCCTTGGGTGCATGCTTAGGTCCCATGCAAGAAATGGGAATGAATTTCAAACAACAGGGCACCGTTGATTGCTGACAAAACATTGAGATGCCTGGTTTTTTTAATTCTAGTAAATCTAAAACTCGTCTGAAATTCATGAAACTTGGCATGCTATCATGGAAGGGCACCCGACATGCTGTGGTATTTTCGTGTCCATTTTGAGAGAAGGCGCACTCGAATAATGACAGCCAACAAAGGCATTTTGAAAAAATAGCTGCCACTTTAATATCTCAAATGTTTGTATAATTCAAACCGTGTGCGTTCGGTTAACCATTCACGTGATGCCACGTGTCTTGGTTTTAATGGCTATAGGTTTTAATGGCTCTTGATCGGAAACGTTTTAGATAGAACACCCGTATGCAAAGTGAGAGCAGGATTTGTGCATCTCTTGAACACAAACGGTTCTTTTGGATGACCCGTGTGAACCACTTACAAACATTTTGGTGCGATTTGCATCTGTCCTATTGGGTATGTTGCCATTTATCAAACTAGAAAGATTGACATTTGTTGATCTAGTAACATTGCCATTTGCCAACCTTGTAACACTGCGATTTGTCAAAATATGAAGCTAAAAATCACTAGCAATATCTAATTTTTGCAACTAAAATTCAGTAATTACGCATAGATGGAGGCGAGGAGGCGTGTTCAGCCGGGCGTGTAGCGGGCGGCGCAGTTCCCGATACGGCTTTAATGCACACGAGGGAGAGGGTAAAGGTTCCCGAAATGTTGAACGGCCAATGATGCATCCTCCTTCAATTAACATCGTGTGAATGCATGAGGGAAGTAATGGGAGGACGACCGGGAAAAGAGGCAGCACGATGTGAATGCAACGCAGTTTGCACTCATATAAAGGCGCCCCTCCATTCTAATGCATCTACCACATCGTACGCACCTAAGCATTTGCCTAAGAACCTACACTAGTAAGTGAGAAAGTGCTCACTCCAGACTCATGGCGGTGATGCGAGCGAGCGGCCAGCGGCTGTGCCAGATGGTCCACGACGCCGGCCTGCGGCATGGCACCGTGGATCGTCTCCACACGGTGTTGGCGACTGGCTGGTGGATGGTCGCCGTCGACGCCAGCTACAACTCTCAGTACGACCAGATGATCGTTCGCACCACCAATAGGTTCACCGTCGTCAAGAAGCTCACGGACGACATTGCCGTACTCCTCCAGCCCGCACGCCCGGGCTCCTCATTGCCTGCCACCCTAATCGGCCTCCATGGTCGGAACCTCTTTCAAGCACTGGTGGCCCTGTGACTGCCCGCCGACGCCACAAAGAATGTCCACCTGGAGGTCGCGCTCGCCGCGAGGCGCCTCGCCCCGCAAGAAACCGTCGGCCTACACATCCATGTGTACGAGCGAATCATTTACATAGGTATCTACAAGGCCAGTGAGGACGCTACGACGTTGGCCTTCTTCAACCGGCTGGAATCCTTGGATGCCATTATTGAGAAGCACCTTGACCTCGCCACAAAAGCCGCCGCTCCTTAGCCGCAGGTCCGTGGCCCGGCGCACTGAGTTGAGGAGGAGGAGGTCGTACATTGATGGATGCATCTTTCTTCTTGCCTAATTATATGCATCACTGTAACTAGTACTCCATCCGTCAATTTATAAGTTGTGCTGCCAGTGTCTATCTCGTTACTTTTTGATAATTTTTGTTTTCTAAACACATGTTGATTGGCTTGAATGAAGGTCTATCCCGCCGTTAGGCGTCGCGGCGTGCTCTGCTCGCGTCTGTTGGCACGCTCTGCTTGCATCCGTTGGCGCGCTCGGCTTATGGACAACTTTTCCTTGCGTGTTCAACTGCTATATGCATATATATATATATATATGGTTGCTCGCCGTTGAGGCGACCGCGGAGCGCTCTACTCGCGTCCCTCCGCGCACGCTCTGCCAGCGGTTGGGCGTGCGCACGATCACGTCGGGGCCCCCATATGCATGCGGTTGCGCCGCGCGCGTTGCCACGCGATGCAGTTACGTGCAGCAGGATGGAGTTACGCGCTGCAAATTAGAACTGCCATCAGGACCTACCGATATTCCTGGCCGTCCGGCTTCCCTTTAATTCCCGCGGCCATTATTACCTTAGTCTCTTCAACCTTTCAATCGTGCCCCACAATACAACAAGCACACCCACGACGACACATAAAGAGGTGGTGTCTAGCGGCGCTCTAATGGAGTTCGGCAAGCATAGAGTGGAGACCCACGCGAGGGAGATGGACCTCTCGGTGGTGTACACCATCGACCCGGCCGTGGTGCACAACTACATCAACAGCGTTGAGCAGTTGCTTGCTCGAGACAAGTACAAGGTGGTCGGCATCGACCTCCAGTAAACCGCTGGTCGTCCCGGCATAGATCAGAAGTTTGTTGTCGCCCAGCTGTGCGTGCGCCATCATGTCCTCATCTACCACTACTGCATGGCCACAGAGCCTTGCGACCATTTCAATAGGTTTGTCAACAGCACAGACTACAAGTTCGCCACGGTGGAAACCAAAGACGATGTAAAAGCGCTCAGTGTTACGGGCTTGGCCTGCAAGAACCTTGTCGAAATCCTTGACCACTACAGGGTCTGGGGCAACACGAAGCAGGACTCCCTGGTCGAACTCGCCTCGGCCATCATCGACCCCTACTACGAAAAGATGAAGCAGGATGCCTAGAGAACAAGTCCCGTATCCTGGCACAAGGCCTGGATGCGGCTACTGGATGAACCTCACCTCAGGTTCGCGGCCAAGAGCGTGTACACATGCTACGAGATGCACAGGCGGATTGTTGACATGAGGAAGTGCCTCGTTACCCAAATCGACGAGCCCGGATCGAGCCACAAGCAGAGCAAGCGTCACAAGAAGTAAATGATGATCAGATGATCGTTTATGCTAGTTAATCATGCATGTAATATATAGTTTACTTTATTGGTGTGTGGAAATGTCATGTGTGTAGTAGCCACCTATGTAATTATGCATGTAATAGTTTACTTTGGTGTGCCATGGTTGTAGTAGCCACCTATGTAAGTGGATGTTTAATTTGGTTATGCAACTATGTCCTTATAAGTGTGTATATATTGTTGTTGTTATGTATGCAATCCCATCGCACAACACACATGTCTTATTAGCAGCAACCGTCTGTGTTATTATTGGTCTTCCCACACATTTCTGATTACAGACCTGTTTGCCGCGTATCACACACATCTTGTTATATTGAACCATTTCTGTTCTCTTATCTCAACACAATCAGTTCATTAGTGTGAACCGCATGCCGTATATCGCACACACCTTGAATCTGGCTGGCCGTTTCTTTTGTGTTGCCTAATCACAAACAGTTCATCCGAGTGAACTGTATGCTGTATATCGCACACACCTTCATCTGGCTGCCCGTTTCTTTTGTTCCTCCTCATCGCAAATAGTTAAGTGGACTGAACCGTATGCCCTGCATCGCACATGCAACTTAAATCTGAACCGTGTTTGATGCATCCTCCATCACAAACGTTTTGCACCTTTTTTGACGGTTTTTTACACCACCGTTTGCGATTATGGCATCGCACACAGTTTCGCCGAAGGGTCTCTGATCATAGTGTCGCGTTAGCAGCATCCTGTAGTAGTGTTCGTTTAATCCATAGCCCCTGTTTCGAGTTGCAAATATGAGCAACAGAACTAGTATCAAATACCCAGGCGCTACTACGAGCATTAGTAAGGTACACATCAATAACATGTATATCAAATATACCTTTCACTTTGCCATCCTTCTTATCCGCCAAATACTTGGGGCAGTTCTGCTTCCAGTGACCAGTCCCTTTGCAGTAGAAGCACTCAGTTTCAGGCTTAGGTCCAGACTAGGGCTTCTTCCCTTGAGCAGCAACTTGCTTGCTATTCTTCCTAAAGTTCCCCTTCTTCCCTTTGCCCTTTTTCTTGAAACTAGTGGTATTGTTAACCATCAACACTTGATGCTCCTTCTTGATTTCTACCTCCGCAGCCTTTAGCATCGCGAAGAGCTCGGGAATTGTCTTTTCCATCCCTTGCATATTCTAGTTCATCATGAAGCTTTTATAGCTTGGTGGCAGTGATTGAAGAACTCTGTCAATGACACTATCATCAGGAAGATTAACTCCTAGCTGAGTCAAGTGGTTATGGTAACCAGACATTCTGAGGATGTGTTCACTGACAGAACTATGCTCCTCCATTTTGTAGCTGTAGAACTTGTTGGAGACTTCATATCTCTCAACTCGGGCATTTGCTTGAAATATTAACTTCAACTCCTAGAACATCTCATATGCTCCATGACGTTCAAAACGTCTTTGAAGTCCGGATTCTAAGCCGTAAAGCATGGCACACTGAACTATCGAGTAGTCATCAGCTTTGCTCTGCCAGATGTTCATAACGTCCGGAGTTGCTCCTGCAGCGGGTCTTGCACCTAGCGGTGCTTCCAGGACATAATTCTTCTATGCAGCAATGAGGATAATCCTCAAGTTATGGACCCAGTCCGTGTAGTTGCTACCATCATCTTTCAACATAGCTTTCTCTAGGAACGCATGAAAATTCAAGGAAACGGTAGCACGGGCCATGGATCTACAACAACATAGATATGCAAAAACTATCAGGTGCTAAGTTCATGATAAATTAAAGTTCAATTAATCATATTACTTAAAAACTCCCACTAAGATTGACATCCCTCTAGTCATCTAAATGATCACGTGATCCATATCAACTAAACCATGTGCAATCATCACGTGAGATGGAGTAGTTTTCAATGGTGAACATCACTATGTTGATCATATCTACTATATGATTCACGTTCGACCTTTCGGTCTCAGTGTTCTGAGGCCATATCTGCATATGCTAGGCTCATCAAGTTTAACCTGAGTATTCTGCACATGCAAAACTGGCTTGCACCCGTTGTATGTGAACGTAGAGCTTATCACACCCGATCATCACGTGGTGTCTCGGCATGACGAACTGTAGCAATGGTGCATACACAGGGAGAACACTTATACCTTGAAATTTAGTGAGGGATCATCTTATAATGCTACCACCGTATTAAGCAAAATAAGATGCATAAAGGATAAACATCACATGCAATCAAAATATGTGACATGATATGGCGATCATCATCTTGTGCCTCTGATCTCCATCTCCAAAGCACCGTCATGATCTCCATTGTCACCGGCTTGACACCTTGATCTCCATCGTAGTGTCGTTGTCGTCTCGCCAACTATTGCTTCTACGACTATCACTACCGCTTAGTGATAAAGTAAAGCAATTACATGGCGATTGCATTTCATACAATAAAGCGACAACCATAAGGCTCCTGCCAGTTGCCGATAACTTTTACAAAACATGATCATCTCATACAACAATTTATATCTCATCACGTCTTGACCATATCACCTCACAACATGCCCTGCAAAAACAAGTTAGACGTCCTCTACTTTGTTGTTGCAAGTTTTACGTGGCTGCTATGGGCTTCTAGCAAGAACCGTTCTTACCTACGCATCAAAACCACAACGATATTTCGTCAAGTTTGTTGTTTTAACCTTCAACAATGACCGGCCGTAGTCAAACTCGATTCAACTAAAGTTGGAGAAATAGACACCCGCCAGCCACCTGTGTGCGAAGCACGTCGGTAGAACCAGTGTCATGAACGCGGTCATATAATGTCGGTCTGGGCCGCTTCATCCAACAATACCGCCGAATCAAAGTAAGACATTGGTGATAAGCCGTATGACTATTATTGCCCAAAACTCGTGCATATCATCTACGCATAGACCTGGCTCGGATGCCACTGTTGGGGAACATAGCATGCAATTTCAAAAAAAATTGTACGCTCACAGAAGATCTATCTAGGAGACACATAGCAATGAGAGGGGGAGAGCATCTTCATGCCCTTGAAGATCGCAAAGCGGAAGCGTTTATCAACGCGGTTGATGTAGTCGTACACCTTCACGATCCGTCCCGATCAAGTACCGAACGTACGGCACCTCCGCGTTCAGCACACGTTCAGCTTGATGTCCTCGCCTTCTTGATCTAGCAAGAGGGCCGAAGTAGTAGATGAGTTCCGGCAGCACGACGACGTGGTGACGGTGTTGGTGAAGAACAATCTCCGCAGGGCTTCGCCAAGCTCAACGGAGACTACGACGAAGGATAAACTAGAGGGACGGGGTTGCTGGCACATGGCTTGGTGTTTCTTGATTTTTCTTTGGTACTAGCCTGCCCCTCTATTTATATGTTGAGCCTTGGGGTCGAAACATGGAGTAAAAGCCTCAACAAAGTCGGTTTCACCCGAAAGGAAAGAGTCCTTCTTGGATTCCAGGCCCAGACGCCAGGGTTCCCTGCGTCTGGACCCAGACGCGAGGGACCTTGGCGTCTGCCCCTGGACTCCGCAAAACTTCCTTTTGCGCTTTCCAAAAACCTTGTGGGCTTTCCCCTTCGGCCCAAATAAAGTGTTCTCGTACCCAAACATTTCGGGAAACATTCGGAACCCCTTCCGGTGACCTCCGGAACCCTTCCGGAGACCAAAACTATTATACCATATATCAATCTTTACCTCCGGGCCATTCCGGAGCTCCTCGTCATGTCCGTGATCACATCCGGGATTTCGAACAACATTCAGTTACCAACATACATAACTCATATAGTACTATATCGTCAATGAACGTTTAAGCGTGCGGACCCTACGGGTTCGAGAAGTATGTAGACATGGCCGAGACACTTCTCCAGTCAATAACCAATAGCGGAACCTGGATGCCCATGAAGATCTTTATCGGTCGAACCTTATGACAACATACGTAATTCCCCTTGTCATCGGTATGTTACTTGCCCGAGATTCGATCGTCGGTATCATCATACCTAGTTCAATCCCATTACCGGCAAGTCTCTTTACTCATTTCGTAGTGCATCATCCCGTAACTAACTCGTTAGTCACATTGCTTGCAAGGCTTATAGTGATGTGCATTACTGAGAGGGCCCAGAGATACCTCTCCGATACTCGGAGTGACAAATCCTAATCTTGATCTATGCCAACCCAACAAACACCTTTGGAGACACCTGTAAAGCATCTTTATAATCACCCAGTTATGTTGTGACGTTTGATAGCACACAAGGTGTTCCTTCGGTATTCGGGAGTTGCATAATCTCATATTCAAGGGAATATGTATTAAGTCATGAAGAAAGCAATAGCAATAAAACTTAACGATCATTATGCTAAGCTAACGGATGGGTCTTGTCCATCACATCATTCTCTAATGATGTGATCCCGTTCATCAAATGACAACACATGTTTATGGTTAGGAAACTTAACCATCTTTGATTAACGAGCTAGTCAAGTAGAGGTATACTAGGGACACTCTGTTTTTCCTATGTATTCACACATGTACTAAGTTTCCGGTTAATACAATTCTAGCATGAATAATAAACATTTATCATGATATAAGGAAATATAAATAACAACTTTATTATTGCCCCTAGGGCATATTTCCTTCATGCAGTGTATCAGAATCATATATGTAAATTCATACTCGCTCTTTGGCGAGTGCCAATGCACACAGTTTAGCTGAGATACCTAAAAGGTCGGTAGTTGCAATTTGATAATATTTTTAGAGCAAAGAGGATATGGAGCAGCAAGGAATTTATAACCTTCTTCTTTGTCTTGAGTGTACTTGGGAATGTTAGTATACAAATTTGCAAATTCAATATCTAGGCTATTATCATCTATAAGACTTTGCAATTTACTCTCCAAAGAAGGTCTATGGAGAGCTTGCAGAAAATCAGCCCATATACCATCAAGATCAATTTCCGAATATGCAATTTGGGGTTTGTCTAATATCAACAAATCCACAGGTAACGGGGAACGAGCAGCCACCATGGTGGTTGCATCACTTTGTGATATTTCTTGTAATGCAAGCAACTCATCCACCTTTTGTGCTATCTCATCCTTAAGGCGAATGCCAATTGGTGTTTTGTCAAAGGGTGTCCTTGAAGGCACATCAGGAACGATGGCAATATCTAGTTCAGGCACAACAAATAACTTTGAAACATCAACTCTCACAATATCCTCTAGAGGAGAACATCCAAGCATCGCTTCAATAGGTTCCATGAAAGCCCTAACAAAACGTTGATATGATAAATGGTCATCGATCTGGGCATTAATTGTGTCTAGGAAGTTACCATGATCAGTATAAGTTGTCGGAATGCGGCCTTTCCCTCCTTCATCTCCATGTTCATTTTCCTTCTGGTCTCCTAGACACTTCCTGGAATGTATCTTCCAATGTATTTTTCTTCGACCGCTCGAGTATTTCTTCGGTTTCTTTCATGAGGTTATTTTCTTGAAGTTGAGATGCTTGGGAGATCGTGAAGAACTACTTCTCATATTCCATGAAAGAATTATTTCTATTAAAATTATTAGTAATGCAATAGTCATGGACAATCTCCAAGTCCTCCATATATGTAGAGACCTCTGGATAATACGGAGTAAGCTCCTTTACCCTTCTCATGAGTTCAGAGGTTCTCAAGAATAACACTTGCTCCTCAATCGGTTCAACATAATGAAAAGGATAATCATCACGATTGTATGACGATATACTAAGGCATGTGCGGACATGCAATACGCACAGAAAGTAGGGAATTTAAATATGCCTTCGACGCAGTAATCCAATAACTCTAAATTTTGTTCCAAATCAAGACCTTTAAAAGAATACCGGTAATGGGCATACGTCATTCCTCTTTTCTCAGCTTTTTCTAATGCAACATTTGTAGAAGACATCTCAGGGCAAGACATTTTTTTTGGTAATTTTTGAGTTAAGAAAAGAACAGTAAGATAAATAGCAACAAAGAAAATAAACTATGTGCGAGCGGGTAAGTAATGACCAAGTTCTATGCTCCCCGGGAACGGCGACAGAAAATGCTTGATGACCTGCAAGTGCACAAGGTTGTTGTAGCACTTTCATTGCAATAAATAGAGTGTCGAACCCACAGGGAGCTTATAGGTAGGCACCACAAACCCCGCAACTACATTGTCACTATCACGCAACCACGTACGCACCCAAACCGGAGTTTGGAAATAGTCTACTCTATAAGTTGCTAGGAAGACTAGATAAAAAGGGGTTTAACTAAAATACTAACAAGAAGAGTAAAAACAGTAAATAAAAGATGCAAAGTTAGTGGTGAAGGTGCTTGAGTAATAAGGCGTTCTCGGGGGTTCCAAAATCACTACCACATATGAACTATTGTATCATCTAGTAACTGGTCAAATGCATAAGTGGGCGGAGCCGGGTAGAGTACACGTTCTGCTCTAGATATCTTCATGCCACACACGCCATCGTCATGGGTACAGTACACGTTTTACTCTAGGTAGACTTCGTGCCACGCACGCCACCTTCATAGTCTCCCCCATAGGGTTAGCTCATGACAATTAATGGTTGCCCCATGGATGCGGCCTCTCTAAGGGTTCTCCATAATCCCCAATCGTTTGCTAAGGTGAGGAACCGAGGCTTTTACTATCACCTCAAATTACCCCAATATCCCCAACCAATACAAGGACTGTAACATACTTCATGGCACTAGGCACAAATGTGAGTCAGTTCTCCTCTCAACATTCACGAAGGCTACTAACTCGAATAATGAAAAGGTAATATATTGGACCACAACAAATATCATATAGGGTTCAACCATATCCTCAAGAACAAGTACAACTACTCAAGCCTATGCCTAAAGGTTAGGGAAAAGTTACAATCCGACATCAAGCCGGTGAAGGTAGAAGGCATGGTCGTGATGGCGTAGATGGTGGCGCCGTGGTGATGGTGATGGTGGTGGCGCCGACGCGAGGGCACCGGCCCGGAGGCCGGTGTTCATGGTAGTGGAGCCTCCTCCTTCTTCCTTGATGGTTGTCCCTTCTTATCAGGTGTGGATCAGAAATGGAGATGAAATGGATGTGTTCTTGGTGAATGGCGTGACAGAGACGGTGGCTAGGGTTGTAGATGACATATATAGAGAGCCTCCTAGCCTCCTCTCTTGATGGGCATTATAAAAGGGCTCTCCTTTAGCCTTACCCTCTCCCAGTCTCTTCTCTACGAGCCAAGGATCCCGCAGGATCGAACAGGGACAAAATCGGTGAAAATTCCCATATGGAAGGGCAACTTTCAGAGATGCCTGAGCGTCAAACGACCGCGCGCGGTCGTTCGGAATGCCATCTTTTACTATGAACTCCTCTGGTAAAATAGCCGCCAAATCTTCATACAAACTCGGAATTTGACATTCTTGGGCTCGTTGGATTCGTATGATCGACACAGATATATTTATGGTATTAGATCTTGATTTGGAGAACTTTGAAAAAATGACTTATTCTGACCTTTGAAATGGCTAAGTCTGCCCCCTAGCTGACTCCGTATCAATCCCATCCTTGGTCCTATCATCGTGCTTGGTCCTAGGTTGCTCCAAAACACCTGTAGACACAAGAAAACAAAGAAAACTAATAAAAACCAAATAAAATGCTAAATGTGCAATGCTCACAATGATAAGTACAAATATCGTTAAACATGCATAATGGACAACTATTTGGTTCAATGGAACATGATATATAAGAGAACTTGCAAAAAATGAACTCTAAAAATGTGTATAGAGCCATCAATGCGGTAAAAGGAATGCGATCATTAATTTCTTGTGCAAAAAAGGTTACCGACCAAAGCAGTTTTGACGTCACCCGGGGGTTCCAAAACGCACGGGAATCACGTGTTTGTTCGAGAAATTTTTATTTTTTTTAATTGAAGCAATTTTTTTAGGTGGGTTCGAGCGATATATTCATGCCGTGCCGACATTGCACGCTCGACGTGCCTGTGTTCTATGTGGTCTTCATATGGCACGCTCCACTTGTTTTGTTTTAAAGGATATATCAAATTATGATGTCACAACTGGCACTCCGGACATTAAGTTCTATCCAGACTTCACACACGATGAACTTGCTTTATTCAAGATACCACAAATGAAACATATGTGCATTGCAAACCAATTGGGATCACCTTACATATGCAGTGAACATCCCACCACGTGAAAATTTACCCATCAATAGTACATAAGCAGTAATAAAATGTCAAATGCACATACACTACTACAGGATGTTGCTAATGTGACACTACAATCAGAGACCCTTTGACGAAACTGTGTGCAACGCATTAATCACAAACAGTGATGAAAAAACCATCAAAAAAGATGCAAAACGTTTGCGATGAATGATACATCAAACACGGTTTAGATTTTAGTTGCGTGTGCGGTGAGGGGCATACGGTTGATCTGTACGAACTGTTTGCGATGAGACAGAACAACAGAAACGGGCAGCCAGATCAAGGTGTGTGCGATATACAGCATACATTTCACTCTGATGAATCATTTGCGATGATTGAGGTGAGCACAAACGATTCCGCGTAACAAGACGTGTGTGATACCCGGCAAACAGGTCGGTAATCAGAATTGTGTGTGATCATTATAGACAGCCCATACAGTCTTTTTTGTGAATTGTGTGCTCATCAGGGCACACAGTTCAACAAACCAACCTGCTGGCGATAATGTAGAAGATCTCTGTCGAATACATATTACTAACCGTCTGCGATAAGATTGACAGGATAAACAGAGATATATACAGTCTGCTTAATTTAGTCCTTCTTGTTGTTGTTGTTGTTGTTGTTGTTGGATGGCCCCGTGACATCGTCTTGGCGATCGAGGACGCTTCTTGCCGCTGACCATTGGCTTTTCATCGCCGCCGCCGTCGTCATCGTTGATGCTGTCGTCGTCCTCCTCCTCCTCGTTCGACCATTCCTCATCATCGTCATCCTCTTCTTCGTCCTCCGATGGCTCCTCCTCTGTCTAGTTGTCGTCTGACGACTCTGGAGGTGTTGTCCCGTCCATGAACCAGATATAATCAAGGTCTGGGCTCCACGTCGAACTCATGGAAGACGAGCGGGATGATTCCGATTTTGACCTATCATCGGGCGCCAGACTGCCGGCCGAACCGTCGTCCTCGCTGTCACTCGACATGGCTGCAGAGTGTGTGCCAGTGTGTAGCACGGCCTGCCAGGGACGATGAAGATGGTGGACACTTAAGCAGGGTATGCAGAGAAGAGGAACTGCCAATTGAAGCGGGGGTTGACGTATTATCTAACCGCTGATATAATCAACCTCAATTATTTGTACCCAGTCGCTCCAAATTGCCAGGGTTGCGCAGGACTCCTATTGGCTATTTGGCTGGTTTCCTTTTTCAGGACAAAAACAAGGAACGAGTTTCGGGATTATGCACCGGTACCGGTATGAATGGAGTAGGACAGTTGGCAAGCAATACATTGAGCTCTTCTTATTGATAAAGCCAGTAATAATCAAACTAGAAAGGAAAAGAAAAAAGACAAAGAAAAATATTTGCATGAATCTTCGCGTAACATCAATGGCATAGGACCTAGATGTGCATTACTTAGAGCACACCTAGATGTGCTTTAGCAATACTGTCAAACATAACCCCTAATCATCATTGCAAACGGCGCATAGAACATGGCTAATGCGACAACCACAACTACACATGCTAGTTCCTTCTTGTCTCTTGCTTTCATCTGTTGCCTGTGATTGATTCTTTCTTGCTTCATCATACTGATTGTACATTCCAGATCAGCCAGTTTCTTCTTCAGCTTTCCGTTATCTTCTGCGAGCTTGGTGATAACACTCCGAGCCCTGCCATGCCATTTTTCATCCAGCCAGTTAACAAAGGCACAAGCCTCATATCCCCGCCAATGGTAAATAGTATTCTAGATGAGCGGTGTCATTAACTGAAGTAAAATGATGAACTTAATTAGCACTAACCTCTAAGGGGCAACTGAGAAACCGCCTGCCAATGTCGAATCCCTCTGTGCATACACGTCGAGCGGGAGTGTGCCCGTGCACACAACTCAGCGTTTGGTACTTCTCGGTGGCGCAATGAGTCGAACTCGTGTTGCGGGAGTCTAGAGTCAAGCTCCGGATCCGGCGGCAGATCGCTTTCCTGGGGGGTCATTCAGGACGGATTCAGTAAGGAGTTATACCTTGGACATGCTTAAAAGGATCGGGATAGATTGGAACCTGACAGGACGATTTGGCTCTGTAGTACACCTGCCTTCTGATGACCTTAGGCAAGTGCTCGGCGGCGACCGCCGTCGTGGTGGCGATACGAGCAGGAGCAGCCGCACCAAAACCATCAGCACCACTCATCCGCATTCCCCCAATGTCAGTGCCATGTGAGGGAATTTGGAGGCTATGTAGGGACTTGGGGGAAATGGGGAAACTGTGGAGATAAGCTAACGGTCGGGAACTACTTATGGAACTATATGTGGTATACGGCACACTATTTATACATGTCGTTTGTGTTAGGTATTACAACGTCACAAACGATGTCCGCACCAAACCGTGTGAGAAGACAACGTAGGTTAGACACGGTTGCTGTTACATAACCGTATGTGATGTACTCCCCTGTCCATATAACCGAGTTACGGTGAGATACCGTGTAAACAGCTGCTCTACGGATATCCGTAAAAAAAACAGCCGCTCTGCATATAGAGATGGCGGCGGCCTAGGCAGCGGCTACCGGAGAAGCGGTCAATCCTCGGTCGGTGGGCGGTGGCGGCGTCATAGGAGGTCAGTCCTCGGTCTGCGGCGGGAGATAGGAGGAGCTCAACCATCGAGGTCGGCGGCGGCGTGATTCGAGCACATCCATCGCGGTCGATGGCGGGATAGTGGAGGTCTAACTTCAGGCGGCAGCCGCACTAAGCTTTGCTCCTCGACCCTGCTGTCTTGGCGTGCCGCCGCATCACGCTTGTCTGTCTGCTAGGCGGAGGTCGCCGCGCGGCTAATTAATTAAGGTATTTTTTTCGTGAGTGGCTTAATTAAGGTATTCAATTCCTAAAGGTAGTGTTGTACTAGTACTCTACGTGTAAATTGACTGGCCATTAATTTGTGTCATAACACGTCTGGATAACAACATGCAGCGCCCTTAGTAATTATTAAAATAAAACCTTGTGATTTATGCACGCATCTTCAGGCAGCAGTTAATCCGTGTATTAATGTTCTTGTTTTGTTTTTAATTACCATTCGTGTGCTGCAGATGGAACAATCTTGATGGATGAAGAATCGAAAAACTGCAGATTTTATCAGTGGCGTGACAGAGTTCATGAATTTGGCTAAAAGTACAAAGAGGAGAATTGGTGATGCGGATTACATCTTGTGTCCATGTACTGATTGTGCCAATACAGAGTCACATGAAGTTGCAGATGTCCAGATGCACTTAGTCTCTAGGGGATTCATGGATGGATATACGCATTGGACCAGACACGGTGAAGAGGAGGTCATGGATGAAGATACCCAGGGCAGTGAGATGCCAAACCCCGATCAGTGTCACATGGATGTTGAATCTAACATCGGGGCAGAGGCGGCAAGCTACCAATGGAACACCAGAAAGCCGAAACGCCCACTGGAAAACCAAGACGTCGACGTAGATGACGACGATCTTGATATGCCAGATTTTGCTGCTATGATTGCAGATTTCGAGGGCCCGGAAAAGGATATGATTGGGTACAAGGATCTGCCAACCATTGATGCGGACTCCAAGAAAGAACTGTATCTAGGTTGCAAAAAGAAATATTCCAGGTTGAGTGTCACCCTGGCGCTTCTCAGATTTGAAGCAGCAAATGGTCTATCAAACAAGGGCTTCAAATACATGTTAGGTCTTTTCAAAGAAATTCTTCCAGAAGATAATGTGCTCCCAGAAGCACGAATGAAGCGAAGAAAATTGTTTGCCCATTGGAACTTGAAGTACAGAAGGTACACGCTTGTGTGAATGATTGTATATTATACTGTGGTGAGTACAAAGATTTGCGTGCATGTCCCACATGCAAGCATGCACGATACAAGCATAGGAGAGCAAAGGACAAGTACAAATTGGACGACGAGATCAAGACAGGAATCCTGTTCAAAGTTGTTTGGTACTTGCCTTTAATTCCAAGGTTGAGGCGTTTGTTTGCAAACCCTAGAGAGGCAAAGAGGTTGCGGTTGCATCATGATGAGCGAATTGAGGATAGGTTTATGAGGCACCCGAAAGATGGGGCTCAGTGGGAATTAATCAACAAAAAGTTTGAATTTTTTTTCCATGGATCCTACAAGTATAAGGCTCGGGGAGTGTACTGACGGGATGAATCTTTTTGGCGATATGAACACCAATCACAGCACATGGCCGGTGCTTCTGTACATATATAACCTAGCTCCTTGGTTGTGTATGAAGAAAAAATACATTATGATGTCAGTGATTATCCAAGGCACGAAGCAACCTGGAAATGACATCGACATTTACTTTCAGCTACTGGTAGAAGAACTGCTGACAGTGTGGATAGATGCACCTACTGTAAAATGTTATGATGCTTACAGAAAGGAGATTTTCAATCTACATGCGATGCTGGTGCACACCATTCAAGATATGCCGACATTAGGCAACACATCGGGGCAGAAAACAAAGGGAGATCTAGGGTGTGTCACATGCATGGATAGGACAGCTAGCAGAAGACTTCACAACTCGTGCAAAACAGTGTATTTGCGTCATCGTAGGTTCTTACGGAAAAATCACCCATACCGAAAGATGAAAGCTGAATTTGATGGTACGGCAAAGGCAGGTGCGGGCCCAAGACCCTATGACGGGGAGGTGGTCCACAACATGGCTAAAAAAATTAATGTTGTGCTTGGCAAGAACCACCTTTGACGGTGAAACAAACACCCAAGGGTCAAGTGTTTAAGAAGAAATCGGTGTTCTGGAAATTACCTTACTGGGAGATTCTACGTGTACGTCACTGCATCGATGTCATGCACATAGAGAAGAACATATGTGAAAGCATCCTTGGTACTTTGCTCAAGATTAAAGGTAAAAGAAAGCATGGTGACGGTTCACGGCTCGATATGCTTGCTGATCAATCAAAACGCAAGAGTGAAGCAGAAGATAATGACAAATTCATCAAAGCTCGCCAGAGTTACAATTTCAGTACAAAAGAAGCAACACAGTTCTTCACCTATTTGTTGTCAGTTAAGACACCCTCTTGCTACTGCGCAAACATCAGAAGTCTCATGGATGTGAGCTCAGGTAAAATGAAGCTGGGACACATGAAGTCGCATGATTGCCACGTAATGTTGACACAAATCCTCTCGGTGGCGATCAGGAATCTGATGGACAAAGATATAAGAAACACACTCATTGACCTCTGTGATTTCTTCAACCAACTATGGCAGAAAGTTGCAAATCCTGAAGAGTTGGATCATATACAAGATGATATTGCAAGAATATTGTCCAACCTAGAGATGTTTTTCCCACCGTCATTCTTTGATGTCATCGTCCATCTCACTGTGCACCTTGTCAACGAGATAAAGTATTGTGGTCCTGTGTTTCTTCGCAACATGTATCCCTTCGAGCGGTTCATGGGAATACTGAAGCGCTTTTGTCGGAACCGAAACCATCCAGAGGCAAGCATCCTACAAGGTTATACCGCGGAGGAGGTGGTTGATTTTTGCACCGAATACATGAAACAAAGACCTATAGGTTTGCCCCTCTCTCGCCACGAGGGAAGGCTGAAAGGTAAGCCGGTCCTTGCTGGCATGCAACTTGCTGCACCCGGAGAATTGGCAGAGAAGGCCCATTTGACGGTACTGCTTAACAGCCCAGTTCTCATTGCTTATGCCGAAGAACACTTGGTGGAGATACGCCAAAGCTTCTTACCAATGGTGCCTTCATCAGATGTGGAGCTGAAGGAGCACACTAAGAACTACACCGAATGGCTGAAGAATCGTTTGGCACAAGTATCCATCGATGACATTGCTACGTGGTTGGCACAAAATCCATCACCTACGATGTTGACGTACCAAGCATATGACATAAATGGATACACATTCTACACTGAGGAACGTGATCAGAAGACCTCGTATCAAAACAGCTCTGTTCGAATAGAATTCATGACTATAAATGAAGCTGATAAAAGGGTATACTATGGAACCATCAAAGAGATTTGGGAGCTTGACCATGTGGAAGTTAAGGTGGCATTATTCAGGTGCGCATGGATCCCTCTTAGTCAGGTAAGGATTGATGAGTACACGAAGACCTGTGTAAACAGGACAACGATGGCATATCACGCGGACCCATACATTCTTGCTAGCGATGCCACCTAGATTTTCTTTGTGGAAGACCCCTTGCATAAGAACTGCCATTTAGCGATGCATGGGAAGAGAAGGGTACTGGGTGTCCACGATGTTGCCGATGAGGACGAGTACCATGAATATGATGAGTTGCCAGCCAAGGGATCACGCACCCGTGTAACAGAGCAGCGTAAAATCATCAAAAACCCCAAGTTCATTCGGGGTCAACTTAATGATCCCAGTTCCCCCATGTACATGGGAATTAAGTCGTAAGACTAGTCTTTATGCCTACCCTGCAACTTAATTCGTTCAATTTAGAACTGTCGCGTGTACTGAATTTGTGAGTTATGCCCGGTTTTCTCTTGATGTAAGAACCGTTAATATGTTGACCTTGATATGCTGTCAGCTCAGGCAATGAATATGAACTGCTTTTTGTTATTATTATTATTATTATTATTATATCATAGAGGTAGCACACTCAATTGATCTCACTACAGTATGTGTGAACAAAAATATGCAATCTGGTTTGCGAATAGCACATGGTTTGTTGATGAAAGTCGTGTGCCGACCAAACCCCGCCACCCCGCCCACGATCTGAGTCGTGCTTTCTGATTGGCCAGAACCCAAACCCCACGGATCGTACGTCTGCACCATTGGATGCTCCCAGATTGAACGGCAATCCTCATCCCTTTCGACAGCACATGCAGTTCCGGTTGTAATTTTATTTTTATGCACAAAATGCACGTTAATATCAAAAAAATGTCTTAAATATAGCTAACGATACATGAAATGCGCCAGAAAATCAAACCCCGTGGTATAATGGTGATTGTGTACCATGGAAATTTTTATGAGGCCAAACGGTGAAGTCACCGGCGACAGGAGTTTGAATTGACACGTCTCCTTTTGGAAAACCATGATCCTTCATGTGAGATGCTCCGGTTTGGAAGGAGCGGTCATCAAAACTTGTGCCAAACTTTACCATTTTTTCCACGGGGTCGTGAGAGCATGCACATCGATTTTGATGATGTTCGAACTCCATCAGAATTTCCTGTAATTAAAATACCAACTAGGCATATGCCAGTGGCCGCACCTCGCAGCCGAAATGTTTGAAACTTCTCCCCGCTTCTCAAACAAACGGATGAAAACTCACAAAGAGACGCACAAATGATCTGTACACCTTCTTTGCAAGGCTGATAGTAAGGGGGTATCATAGCTAGTATCATGCATGCCAACTAGGCAATTTTGATGAGCTGTCATAGAATTAATTAAATGAAGAAAGAGGGGGTTAAGTATCATATCATGAAACCGTATCATATCATGAAACCGTATCATAATAAATGCTATGCTACTATGTGTCAAGCATGACAATATAAATAAAGTACCACATATGATACTAGCTACTCTATGATACTATGCATTAGAGCAAGTACAATAGAGTGACATAAGACTAGCCACAATGGGTAGTAACATAGAATGTTACTAGTCTATGTTATTACCTCTATAGTGGGGAGTAACATATGTGTAGTAACATGCAACACTTCATTTATTAGGCTATAGACTTATCTTGCCTTGAGATGTGTGATGTTACTCATACTACTAGTAACTAGCTATGTTACCACTTTCCTCTCTTTCTTCATTTATTGCTTGCCACATCATCTATTTTATCTAGATACGTGTGATGTTACTACCTATGTTACTCCCACTGTGGGTAGTCTAATACTAGCCACAATGGGTAGTAACATAGAGTAGTAACATGCCCATGTTACTAGTCTATGTTACTACCTCTATAGTGGGGAGTAACATATGTGTGGTAACATGCAACACTTCATTTATTAGACTATAGACACATCTTGCCTTGATATGTGTGATGTTACTCATACTACTACTAACTAGCTATGTTACTACCTTCCCCTCTTTCTTCATTTATTACTTGCCACGTCATCTACTTTATCTAGATATGTGTGATGTTACTACCTATGTTACTCCCACTGTGGGTAGTCTAAGTAGGCTATAAGGAATAGAATAATATATATGCGCTTTAGTTGGAGGAAAGAGAAGAGGAGAGAGAAGAGAAGCGGGCTCTTGCTTAGTAGAGCCAGCTGCAACACGAGACCCAATACACTTTGTGAGGATGTAAGGTGGGCCAACTATTGATAACTAGTATGTATTTAAAACTTATTATTGTACATGCCCGCTAAGAGGTTGGCTGTATATGACATGGCAACTTCTTATAGCCGACCCTAGGCTGTATTATTAACCATGCTCTTAGTGAGGTAGCTAGTATCACTAGTAGAAAAAGACACATCCGTGACATTTTGGGCCGAACGAAAAAAAAATTCTGTCATACATATGACACTTCTATGACGATAATTGTGACAAAACCCGGTATCATCATAGATGTGGTGGGCTCCTACTTATATGACAAAAAATCATGACAGAAAATGGGCTTTTCGTCCTGGGCGGGCCGGAGACGCAGCTGCATGACATTCTTTGGGCCGTCCATGACGGAAAAAACCGTGGTAGAAGCGAGGGCGAGGAAAATTTCGGTGAGTTCCCGGTTACGGTGGGAGGTCGGGGGCCGAGCGATGCGCGTTTCTCTTGTACACGTACGCGCGTGTGTGCGAGGCGTTGGCTCTAACTGAACCTGGGCGAGGCGTTGGGCTCTAACTGAACCCGAGCGATTGCACTGCAGGCTACGCGTTACTGAACCCGAGCGATCGATCGATGGCTGTTAACTGAACCCGATCGAGCGATTCCTTCGCTACTACTGCTAACTGAAGCCGATCGATGCTGCCTCTGGAATGAACAGTGAGCGTTGCGGGGAGGTTTGGATGAACAGTGAGCGGTGGCGTTGCCTCTGGATGAACAGGACCCCGTGGTGTCGTGGAGGGCTGGATGAACAGTAGACGGTGGAGGGGTGCCCGTGGAGGGGTGCCCGTGGAGGGGTGGTTGAACAGGACCCCATGGTGTGGAGGGCTGGATGAACAGTAGACGGTGGAGGCGTGCCCGTGCAGGGGTGGTTGAACAGTAGCCGATGAAGTAGCGCGCGGTGGAGGCTAGATGAACAGGAGCCCGTGGAGGCTGGAGGAGGTCGACGGTAGCCCGTGGAGGCTGGAGAAGGTCGACGGTGGAGATGAACAGTATCCCGTGGAGTCCCGTTTTGCGGTACGCCACACCCCTCCTGATGAACAGGACCCCTGTTTCGACCGTAGGAGGTCTGTTTCGTCCGTTTTGCGGTACGCCACACCCCTCCTGATCAAAATGACCCCCGTTCGACCGTAGGAGGTCCGTTTCGTCCGTTTTGGGGTACGCCACACCCCTCCCAATCAACAGGACCCCCGTTTCGACCGTAGGAGGTCCGTTTCGTCCGTTTTGCGGTACGCCAGACCCCTCCCGATGAACAGGATCCCGTTTCAAACGTGGCCGGTCGAACACAAGGCCGTTTCCTCCGTTCTGCGGTACGCCAGGCCTCGTTTCCATCGCCTGTTCCGTCCAAGCCCTCCCGATGAACACGACCACGCATTCCGTTCCGACCCAGTCGGTTGGCTCCCACGCGTTCCGTTGCCTCCCGATGAACACGACGCATTCCGTTGCCTCCCCATGAACACGACGCATTCCATTGCCTCCCCATGAACACGACGACAACGTTGTTTCTCCGTTCCGACCCAGCCATGTCAACGAGCCCTCGCCGTACGTATGCGTGAGTAGGCGTTCGAGACCCCGCCCGTATGTACACATACGTGGCCGTATTTTCTTTCTTGCACCCTGGCCTCTGTACGTACGTGTACATGCTATGTGCGCGCCTCTACTATGACACGTGCGTGCCTCTACATCCATCAGTATATATGTACGTACACGTTCGCGACCAGAATGACAACGCTACGTACGCTTCGACCAGGTGGGTCCCGACTGTCAGGCACTTCCTTGCGTGCGAAGATGTAGCTGGCGGGTCCCAGCAGTCAGGGGGGCGAATCGTTTTGTTTTTTGTTTTTGCCCGGACGCACTTCCTTGCGTGCGAAGGTGTAGCTGGTGGGTCTCAGCAGTCAGGGGGGAAACATTTTTTCGTGAAATACGGTGGCCCGTCTGGTGGGTCCCTGCTGCCAGGTGGAGGAATAATTATTTTGTGCGTAATAAGGAGGCACTTCCTTGCTGCGGCTGTGGACCCAACTGTCAGCATCTCCACGCACAGTACTCTTCCGATGGAAGTCGGTCGTTGACCACATTTACCACGCCGTGCCGAGAGCACCACGGCGGTGGACGATGGCGAGGCCTAGGAATGGGACGACACGGAGGCAGGGAAGACTCGGCAGTTGTTTCCCACGCGGAGGGGAGTACGACTGTACGAGGGTTTACTGGTTCGTCTGCCGTCACCGGAGAATAACAGCAGGTGTGGGTGAGTAGAGGGATGGCTAGGCCAGCGATGGGAGTACGGTGGGGCGGTGAGGCCTGCGCGGCAGCACAGCCGGCCGCGGGGAGGAGGGAGCAGGCAGTCCCGCCGGCGCTTGTTTGAGCGGCTGGAGCAGGAAGAGCAGAGATTGAAGAAGCACGACGGCCATTGGATGGACATCCAACAGTCAGTGCTTGTGCGTCAACCTTTTTTTAGGAAAGCCTCAAATCTGTGGAAAATAGCATACAGCCCATCTACCATTATTTCTAATAATTTGCAGCCCATTTGCCAATTCTTAAGGTTTTTTTGGAGCCCATATTCTTTTTGTTAGCCTTACAGCCCATATTGTGGCCACGGTTAAAAAATTATACGAAATTTGGCATATTTCGGTGCGGTCTGAACTGTTTTTAATCCCGAAATTTCAACTCACATTCAAACTGATTTTAAAAATAAATGTATATCAATATAAAATCCAACAAATTCTCCATGCATAAAAATTAATGTAATTTAAAATCTTGAAATGAAAAAAAGATATTTGAAACTAATTGCAGGTTTGATGTGTTTTAAAAATGTACAGCCCATTTCTCATTACTGATGGGCCATTTTCTCGGCCAGCCGAATGAAAGCTCTCCTCGTCTTGAAAGATTTGCAGCCCAACAAGCCTGACAAAGCGACTTACTTGGCAAATCACAAAAAAACTGGGCTGTGGCCGTGGACCCAGCTGTCAGCCTCTCCATGTACAGTACTCTTCCAATGGAAGTCGTTCCTTGACCACGTTGACCATGCCGCGCGGAGAGCACCACGGCGGTGGACGACGGCGAGGCCTAGGAAGGGGACGACGCGGAGCCGGGGAAGACGAGGCAGTGGAAGCCCGCGCGGAGAGGAGTACGAGGGTTCACTTGTTCGGCTGCGGTGTGAGGCTGTCGTCGCCGCAGGGCCTGGCCAGCGGTGGGAATAGTAGGGGGCGGTGAGGCCTCTGCGGCAGCACAGCCGGCCACGCGAGGCAGGAGCATGCGGCACGACCGGTGCTGCTTTGGGCGGCTGGAGCAAGAAGACCAGAGGTTGAAGAAGCACTACGGTCGTTGGATGGACATTGTATGGTCACTGGAGCTAGAATCGTTCATATTGACTAAGTTGAAAAAGCCCTTCGTCCCTGTCAACTTAGTAGGCCCACAAGTCAGCCTCCCACCAAGGTGGGTCCCAGCTAGCCGGGCGAGTATTCATTTTTTTGTGCGTAATAAGGAGGCACTTCCGGTGGGTCCGAGCTGACAGCTGGGGGAACGTTTTTTCGCGAAATACGGTGGCCCGTCCGGTGGGTCCCAGCAGTCAGGGGGAAACGATTTTTTTCACAAAATACTGGTGGCCCGTCCGGTGGGTCCCCGCTGTCAGGTGGAGGAATAATTATTTTCCGCGTAATAAGGAGGCACTTCCTTGCGGCTGTCGTGGACCCAGCTGTCAGCCTCTCCACGTACAGTACTCTTCCGATGGAAGTCGGTCGTTGACCACATTGACCACGCCGCGCCGAGAGCACCACGACGGTGGACGACGGCGAGGCCTAGGAAGGGGACGACGCGGAGCCGGGCAAGACGCGGCAGTGGATGCCCACGCGGAGAGGAGTACGAGCGTTCACTGGTTCGGCTGCGGTGTGAGGCTGCCATCGCCGCAGAATAACAGGGGGTGTGGGTGAGTGGAGGGATGGCCTGGCCAGTGGTGGGAGTAGTATCGGGGCGGTGAGGCCTCCGCGGTAGCACAGCCGGCCACGGGAGGCAAGAGCAGGAGGCACGACCGGCGCTGCTTTGGGCGGCTGGAGCAAGAAGACCAGAGGTTGAAGAAGCACTATGGCCGTTGGATGGACATCATACGGTCACTGGAGTATTGACTAAGTTGACAAAGCCCTCCGTCCCCGTCAACTTAGTAGGCCCACAAGTCAGCCCAACAATATGGTGGGTCCCAGCTAGCAGGGGGGTATTCATTTTTTTGGGCGTAATAAGGAGGCACTTCCTTGCGTGCGAAGATATAGCTGGTGGGTCCGATCTGTCAGCGGGGGGAACATTTTTTTCACGAAATACAGAGGCCCTTCCTGTGGGTCCTAGCTATCAGGTGGAGGAATCATTATTTTGCGCGTAATAAGGAGGCATTTCCTTGCGTGCGGCCATGGATCCAGCTATCAGCCTCTCCACGTACAGTCCACTTCCGATGGATGTCGTTCATTGACCACGTTGACCAGGCCGCGCCGAGAGCACCAGGGCGGTGGACGACGGCGAGGCCTAGGAAGGGAACGACACGGAGCCAGGGAATACTCGGCAGTTGTTTCCCACGCGGAGGAGTACGAGGGTTTACTGGTTCGTCTGCCGTCGCCGGAGAATAACAGCATGTGTGGGTGAGTAGAGGGATGGCTAGGCCAGCGATGGGAGTACGGTGGGGCCGTGAGGCCTGTGCGGCAGCATAGCCGGCCGCGGGGAGGAGGGAGCAGGCAGTCCCGCCGGCGCTTGTTTGAGCGGCTGGAGCAGGAAGAGCAGAGATTGAAGAAGCACGACAGCCGTTCGATGGACATCCAACAGTCACTGCTTGTGCGTCAACCTTTTTTTAGGAAAGCCTCAAATCTGTGGAAAACAGCATACATCCCATCTGCCATTATTTCTAATAATTTACAGCCCATTTTCTATTTCTTAAGGTTTTTTTTGGAGCCCATATTCTTTTGTTAGCATTACAGCCCATATTGTGGCCACGGTTAAAAAATTATACGAAATTTTGCATATTTCGGTGCGGTCCGAACTGTTTTTAATCCTGAAATTTCAACTCACATTCAAACTGATTTTAAAAATAAATGTATATCAATATAAAATCCAACAAATTCTCCACGCATAAAAATTAATGTAATTTAAAATCTCAAAATGAAAAAAAGATATTTAAAACTAATTGTCGGTTTGATGTGTTTTAAAAATTTACAACCCATTTCTCATTACTGATAGGCCATTTTCTCGGCCAGCCGAATGAAGCTCTCCTCGTCTTGAAAGATTTGCAGCCCAACAGGCCTGACAAAGCGACTTACTTGGCAAATCACAAAAAAAACTGGGCTTTGGTCGTGGACCCAGCTGTCAGCCTCTCCACGTACAGTACTCTTCCGATGGAAGTCCGTCGTTGACGACATTGACGACACCGCGCCGAGAGCACCAAGGCGGTGGACGACGGCGAGGCCTAGGAAGGGGACGACGCAGAGCCGGGGAAGACGCGACAGTGGATGCCCACGCGGAGAGGAGTACGAGGGTTCACTCGTTCGGCTGCGGCGTGAGGCTGCCGTCGCCGCAGAATAACAGGGGGTGTGGGTGAGTAGAGGGATACCCTGGGCCAGCGGTGGGAGTAGTAGGGGGCGGTGAGGCCTCCGCGGCATCACAGCCGGCCACGAGAGGCGGGAGCATGCGGCACGACCGGCGCTGCTTTGGGCGGCTGGAGCAAGAAGACCAGAGGTTGAAGAAGCACTATGGCCGTTGGATGGACATCGTACGGTCACTGGAGCTGGAATCGTTCATATTGACTAAGTTGACAAAGCCCTCTGTCCTCGTCAACTTAGTAGGCCCACAAGTCCGCCACCCACTATGGTGGGTCCCAGCTAGCAGGGGGTATTCATTTTTTGGTGCGTAATAAGGAGGAACTTTCCTTGCGTGCGACCATGGACCTCGTGGGTCCCAGCCGTCAGGCTCTCCACGTACAGTCCTCTTCCGATGACTCTCGTATGTTGACCACGCCGTGCCGAGCGCACCGAGGCGGTGGACGACGGCGAGGCCCCAGACTGGAACGACCCAGAGACGGGGAAGACACGGCAGTGGAGTCGCGGACGGAGAGGAGTGGGAAACTTGACTGGTTCGGGTGCGGGGTGGACCTACACTCGGCAGAGAATAACAGGAGGTGAGGAGTGGAGCGATGGCCTGGCCGTCGGCGGGGTAGCGTTTCGCTGAGGAGCGCAAAACAACGCCGCTAGACGCCGAAGGCTGGAGCAGGCGGTTCCGGCAGCGCTGGGGGAAGAAGACGAGAGATTGAAGAAGAATGCCGGCCGTTGGATGTAAATCCAACGCCTTCTTAGGCTTCGACCTACTGGCCCACATGTCAGCCAGTCCATTTGTTTTTTTAGTCCATTTGGTGGGCTGGGTGAAACAATGATGTAGCATCTATGCAGCCCGTTTAAATCCCATTTGCATTTTTCTCGAAATCCACGGACTTGCTGGGCTGGGTGAAAATATCATGTTGGGCTAGACGGAGAAATGTTATATAAACATAAACACATGATTACACGTTAGTAAAATCTTTGCAAGCCTATGTACGCAATCACTAGGAGTTAAGTTGCCAAGTTATATATAAACAATTATTATTATTATTTTGTAAGAACTTTCAACTTACGAAATAAAATATCATTTTAATTTGATGAGTTAATAGTACGTGGGGTATTGTTATTTTTTAGGCTAGACGTGGGACAGTTGAGTTGGTTCTAGGGGAAAGTACTGGGAGAAAACTCAGTTTACATCGAAAAAGAAAGTGGGAGAAAATTCAGAAACCTGCTGGGTCCACCTGAGGAGGGGAATATGTTGGGAGGAAGGAGATTCAAAGCACGGTAGCCGAGTGAACTAGTTTTTTTTACGGACAAGTGAACTAGTTTACATACATAAGCAAATAGCCACTAAAAAGCAATCAGGTTAATGGGTTCTTAAAAGAAATATTTCGGACAAAACAGATAATTACGACACATAGGCTAATGCATGAAACACTCAGATGATAAAGGTGCTTATAAACAGATAAAGTACAACATCTAGACCTTCCTGGCACGCTTGATCATGACGCTGCGGCTGTCCGTGTACTCGTCGGTTACGGGAAGCGGACACGCCCTCATGTCCAAGATCTGCCTGTACATGTCATAGCATGCGTATGCGTCCTTGGCCGCGTAGGTTATGTAGGCTAGATTCAGAGGTACCTCCCGCGTGTTCAGGTCATCTTCTTTCATGTTGGTGTATCAGGGGTCGATGATGGTCTCAGCGAGGTCAGCCACGGAGTCCTTCTCCTGCCCGTTGCTGATGATCTTGTATTGCATCTGGATGTCGACAAGCTTGTTGCACCAGATGGCTGAATCGTCGCGTTCTTCCTTCTCTCCACCGTAGCGAAGGTGCAGTCGGCGCTGCCGATGAAACGGGCGAATGCTCCAGAACCTGGTGCAGCCATAGGAATGAGGCGAGGCAGAGCTTCACCGAGTCTGTATCGTTGGTGTAAATCACTTTCAACTTGGTCCAGCCATAGGACTGAACGGCGAACTCAAAGGGGAACTCCTTTCTGAAGTCCATATCCAGCAGGCTCACCCCTCGGATCGCCATTGGAGTCTCTTCGAGTGAACGAGTGTGTAGGCGGCGGCAGCAATTCGTTTTTCAGCTCTTGGGGAACTGGATTCAACAGTAAGCTGAGTGTGTACAGGCGACAACAGTTACTACCCCTCCCTCGTCCGCTGCACGCCCGGCAGAAGATGCACCCTCGGCCACACGTCGGTTCATGAGCGGGTCTGTATTGGTACTGTAATAACAGGAGTTAGTGGTCACTTTACTTAAATTTAATTAGCTTTAATAGAAATTTATACTTAAAACAAGCAATGCGTTCGCTCGTTCTATTAGTGCCACAGGATCAACATGCACAACAATTAGAATTATTATTCTTAGTATGCTCATGATCAGCACATTTGTCGCACTTGAACAAAGATAATACTACCAAGTTTGAACTGTTTGTTATGGTTGTTGTCCTCTGCATCATCATGTCGTGTTTCCCAGCTTGCAAGATTCAGAACCAACAAATAAGATCCAAATAATAAGTACAACAAAGATGCCTACACATCTCATTGATTCCCAGCTTGCAAGATTCAGGACCAACAAATAAGATCCAAATAATAAGTACAACAAAGATGCCTACACATCTCATTGATTCCCAGCTTGCAAGATTCAGAACCAACAAATAAGATTCAAATAATAAGTACAACAAAGATGTCTACACATCTCACTGATTCCCAGCTTGCAAGATTCAGAACCAACCCATTAGAGCCTTTTGATAAAGTGAATATCGGGATTAAATCCATCTTGGCTAGCCATGTCATACAATCGAAGAACTTGGCGAATGCTCTTGACCGTCACAACATCTATAGTTGAGTATTCCTGTTTGCACAGAGCAGATAATAAAGAGCATGATTACTATAATACTCGCACTAGTGGAACTCAACCTGCAGCTCCACTCGATGATTCAATTCATGCCACATTTTCTGCAGTTCGCCTGAAATGGAGCAAAGATTGCATCATTCAGCTAAGGCTCATCTTGCAAAGGCTAATCAAATGTTGCACGAGATTACCAGCAGAATTTGACGGAGATTTTGGAAACTCCAATCACCATTTTGTGCAGTTTCACCAAAATTGAAAGATGTTGCCCATGTAACAGTTTAGTTGAACTGCACAAGACACTCATTCCAAAAAAGTGTTTTGTGCAGTTCACCAAAAGGTCACAATAGCAACAAGGTGAAATGGATATCCCTATCTGCACAAAAAGATAGAAAGTAAACAGTTGCTGGTCAATAAGAATATACGAAACATATACAAAATGAAAAGAAGCATCTTAATTATGTTCATGGCAATCACGCAAGGACAGTAGAAATTTTAAAACGTCAGCAATGCTTCATGTTACCAGAAGCATTACGATCAACAATGAGATTCCTCAAATATGGGATTACTTTAATGGTGGCATTGCTTGTTTACCAGACACAGTAAATCAACAGCAGCTAAAGAGTTGGTTTAAGGGCATGGGACCGTGGGGACACCAGGACACTCAGCAGCGTAAAGGAGCAACTTACTTATCGTACTGGGGAAAACAGCAGGAGTGCCATTTGTAACACAGTTTAATTGCATCTTATCACTTGAGGCATTATATTAACAATAACACTGGTTAGACATGTCCCAAAGGTAACAGTGTGATCGCTTCATTTTACATGCGCCATTACATTAACAACAGCAAAAGGTTGGTATAAGGACATGCGACCGTGGACGCATCAGCACAATGTACCTACAAGGAGGCATAAAGTGGTGATGCCGAGTTTGTTCATGCTATGTGAGGGCAGCAAACCTAATCCTGGAGACCTTGTACTATGTGAGGGCAGCAAATCTAATCCTAGAGACCTTTTACTATGTGAGGGCAGCAAATCTAATCCTGGAGACCTTTTACTATGTGAGGGCAGCAAATCTAATCCTGGAGACCTTTTACTATGTGAGGGCAGCAAATCTAATCCTGAGACCTTTTACTATGTGAGGGCAGCAAATCTAATCCTGGAGACCTTTTACTATGTGATGGCAGCAAATCTAATCCTGGACATACTCTGTTGACTTGTCCACCAGCCGCCACTTTCTATCCTTTTTTCAACCAATAATAGATTTGTTCCTTATCCAGTTTGTACTGCGTTTTCCCATTATTTCCCTTTTCAACCAAGAGACCGGTTGGGTATCCGGTCTCTACTACTTTCACCATATTATTTCCTCTTTGAATCAAGTCCTAGATTCATGCTACAACTTTCCCCCTTTCTTTGTTGTTTGAACAAAGCCCTAGATTCGAATGCATGAAGTAGCTTTACCTCTAATAATACTAAAAATTTAGGTGGCTTTGGAAGAGCTGATGGGAGTAGAAAAAGATGCACATGCAGACACGTGGGGAGCTGGGGCAGTAGAGCAAGGCCGCTTTCGAAGAACTTATACCTGAGGGTCGCCGGGATGTCGGCGGCGGCAGGTCGGATCGGCGGACAATACGGCAGGGAGGAAGAAGGGTCGCAGGACCTCCCGAGCCGGCACTGTGTCGGAGAGAACGGCACGGGCAGAGGATCGGGCCCCTCCGGCAGTTGTGGGTTTCCTCCCTCGGCGGTGATGACCGCGTGAACGATGCACCTTTTAGTCCTCTACACACACCGGCCGAAGGGATCCGGCCGGATCTGTGACCGGCGGTAAGCAGAGAGAAAATGTCGCTACCGCTGTCTTGTTTATATCTAGAGAGGATGAGAGAATGAAGAGAGCAACCCTAGTAAAGCAAGCGCTCAGGCCCCTGCATCCATATATAGTGGAGTGATTATCTTTTTCCTCTCCACAACAAGCGTTTCAATTTGTGTACGTGGCATTAAAGAAAAGAAACTCTCTGTTTAAGGTGACTACTATACGACTCCTACTTACTAGTAGTAGTACTACAGTATTGTTCACTTGTGCTCCCCGCCCCTCCATTCATTGAACAACCCCACGGGTGAATAAACATACAGTAAGTACTGTATTTATATAGAACGAACAAGCTTGAACTATTTTCGCGTAGTTAAAAGTTGAGGGCGGGGCTTTTCCTGGGCAGTACGCGCGGCAGTTTTCGGGTAGGCGGTTTGACAGAGAGGTGAGGAGGGTGAGCGAGTGGGGCTGTGCGATTTGATGGCGCGTTACTGATGGAAAGACTTGTGATATGACCACTCACTATAGTCATGAATTACTGGCGCTCCGACCGGGGTGATGCCCCCCTTCCGTTCCGCGCTCTAATGTGGTGCATGACACGTCGACCCGGATGCTGGCTCTCCCACATGTCGGAGTAGTAAGAAGGAGCAAAGAATGATGCGGTATATACTAGTACTATACTAGTACTACTCAGGTCGGAGGAGTGCGAACCACGCAGCCCAGTGAACCAGCAGTAGAAAACAATGTGGTGATATGGCCATAAAAAACAATGTGCTACGGTCCACACTGTATCATGTACAGTAACACTCCTCTTTGTTTGGATCCCTGATTTAGAGCTAGTTTGGGTTGAAATAGCCTCAAATTATCGAAACAAGAGGGGTTAGTTTGAGCTAGTTTTCTCTAACCCAGCTAAAAAACTAGCCCGGTGGAGAGGTTCTAATTGGGTCAGTTATCCTCGGGCCCACTAAAAGAGAACTAAAAAAATCTCCCCTGCCCGCACCAGATCGCTCCCCCCTCTCGCACGACTCCTCTCTGTTCCCCATAGGGCCGCTCGCCCTCTCTCTCCTCCGGCCGCCCTCTCCTTCCGGCCTCCGCCGCCATATCCGGCCGCCCTCTCCCTCTGTCCTTCGAAGGTCTCCCCGCTCCCGCTTCACCAGTCGTTTTTCTCCCTCTGTTTTGTGCGGCAGCGGCGCATCTACCAGGGAGGTCGCGAGAGGGGTGAGTTTGTTCGTTCCTTCTCTGTCTCATGGCCATATCATTGATCTTGCTTGCTCTAGCACTAATTCTGATTTGGAAAAGTAGATCCTGATCAAACTTGGTATAGATTTGTGGTGCACGCATGGAATTGTTTAATGCTGCTTGAGGAGGTAATAAATCTTTCTAGAGGCCCAAAGATTCAGGTCACCTTTCTAGGTATTTCAATTTCAGGCTTGCATTATTTCTAGAGGCCCAAAGATTCAGTTCACCTTTCTAGGTATTTCAATTTCAGGCTTGCATTATTTCTAGAGGCCCAAAGATTCAGTTCACCTTTCTAGGTATTTCAGTTCCAGGCTTGCATTATTTCTAGAGGCCCAAAGATTCAGTTCACCTTTCTAGGTATTTCACTTTCAGGCTTGCATTATTTCTAGAGGCCCAAAGATTTAGTTCACCTTTCTAGGTATTTCAGTTTCAGGCTTGCATTATTTCTAGAGGCCCAAAGATTCAGTTCACCTTTCTAGGTATTTTAGTTACAGGCTTGCATTATTTCTAGAGGCCCAAAGATTAAGTTCCCAGTCGGCGGCAAGCGGCCCTGCTACCCATGCCGGTGTCGACCTCAACTCGCAAGGGCCGGCGTCGGAGGGGTTCCCGAGGCTTGGGATCTATAGAGCCTTCCTCCAGAGCGACGATGGCGAGCTCCTCCCTCGGTGCGTGAGGGGCTCCGGGCTCCCTCCCTATCGTGAATGACTTCCGTGATGAATTAGCTCATTCTTTGTTTCATGAAGTGTTTTTTTATTTTGTGAAGCTTGATTGACGACTTGTATGTTTAAGTGGGATATCTCATTTGTATGGACAAAGTAAAAATTATCATGTTTTGCATGCTTGATTTGTATAGATGGTTCGTTTATGTCAATTGTGAGCGGGAGGAGGCCACAGAAGAGCCGACCACACCAAGAGGGTGCTTGGATCCAAGGAACTTATTTTAGTCTGACTAAAAATAGTCTCTTTAAGAGGCTAAAGTTCCAAGCACCCCTAACTAAAGAGGGGCTAAAACTAGTCTTGAGACTAAAAAAATTTAGTCAGGGGTACCCCTACTAAAATGTGGATTAGTCCTCTCTCTCCTCATTTAACTCCTCTCCTTTAACACATGCGAGTTCTAGATTGGAGGGTTTGGAGGATAATAAATGCTCATTAACTTGATTTTAGTCTCTTTAGTATTTGGATCCAAGCATGGGTGAGGCTAGCAAGTTTTAGTCCCACTACTTTTAGTCATGGAACTAAAACGTATCCAAGCACCCTCCAAATCCGGCAGGAAATAGGGTCCAAAGTAGTCAAATGATTGAGATAAAGCATTTATTGTCAATCTAACCCTGCCATCCATACACCTCTTTGGTTTAGAGTTAGTTCAGGGTTAGAATCTAACTCTAACCTCTAACTGAGTTAGAGTTCTCCTCGTCTCGGTTCATCGCCATCATACTTTCCCCATTCCTGTGTTTTCAGTATCCTGTGAATCAAAGAGGCCCCTTTTTGCGGGAAAAATCAAAGAGGCCCTTAGACTGGTTTCGGTCCGGTCATTTTTATAAACGTGTTATGTCCAAAATTTAATGAACGTGCTCCGGTTTCCATGAAAATAATCCGGTTTCATGTAGTAATTCATTCATTTATTTATTCTTCTGTGGGGGGTTTGCCTGTAATTCGTGAGGTCTGAAATGTAAAGTACCCCGGCGTATGCTCCGAGTCGTGCATGCACTACAACCCAGATGCTCTATGTCCCACATGTCGGCGAATGCGAGCACGTGGAAATAGCCTAGGAGTACATATAGGAGGATAAATGCGTGAAATAATATGTACTGTGAAGCGTAGCCGCGGTTCGAAAAGGAGACCTAAAGTGATGACAGCTATAGGTCGCACGCACCCAACTAGTGGTACTAGACATACGACTAATTTTTCCCTCAAAAAAAAAGAGGCACGAGTGCTCAGTACTCCTATTCTATAAACACGAGTCCCATCTGACAACAGTGTCCGTGCTACAGCTAGCTCTCCTCCCTCGTTTCTCTCTTCTAATTCTAAACTCGGCCGACGCCCGGTGGGCGGGGTGGGTTTGCTCAACTGCGGCCCCACCTCACAGTGAAAACGTTACGACTGGAATAAAAATGCCATATACTCCCTCCGTTCATAAATATAAGCCTTTTTAGAAACTATTTCAAATGGAATACAGCATACAGATGTATGTAGACATAGTTTAGAGTGTAGATTCACTCATTTTGCTCCGTATGTAGTAGTCACTTGCTGGAATCTTTAGAAAGACTTATATTTGGGAACGGAGGGAGTACTATACTAATAAAACATTAAGGCCACGAGGCGATGCAGTGCTGGTTACAGGAGGCAAGAAGAGATGCATCCATCGATGACGTCCACCTCCTCGACTCAGGGCGCCGGCCCACCGAATGGCGCCAAGTAGCAGTGGCTTTCGTGGCCAGGTCGACGTGGTTCTGAACAATGGCGTCCAAAGATTCCAGCCGCTGGAAGAAGGCCAACGTCTTTCTGTCCTCGCTTGCCTTGTAGTGGCCTATGTAGACGATTTCCTCGTAGACGTGGATGTGCAGTTCGACGGTTTATTGCATGGCGAGGCGCTGCGCGGCGAGCGCGGCCTCGAGGTGCACATTCTTCGTTGCGACCTCCAGCACCTGCAGGGCCACCAGGGCTTGAAAGAGTTCGTCACCATGGAGGCCGATGAGGGTGGCAGGCAATGAGGAGCCTGGGCGCGCGGGCTGGAGCAGTACGGCAAGGTCGTCCGCGCGCTTCTTGACGGCGGTGAACTTGCGGATGGAGTTGACCATCATGTCGTCCATGCGAGAGGCGAAGCCGGCGTCGGCGAGGGCTACGATGCCTGCGGTTGCCAGCACCGTCTGGAAACGCTGCATGGTGCGGGGCCGCAGGCCGGCGCCTTGGATGATTTGGCACAGCCAACTGCCGCTCGCGTCCATCGCCTCCATAGGTGCTTGTGGCTTCTGGTCACTTGGTCTTGGATTGGAGTGAGAAGTGTTGCACAGAGACTTGGGAGTAGATGGATTGGAGTGGTGGGGCGCCTTTATTATATGAGAGTCCAAACTGTGTTGCATTCACATCGTGCTGGCTCTATTCTGCTTCTCCAATTAATTCCCTCTGCATGTAATTGAGGATGCATCATTGACCGTTCAATGTCTCGGGAACCGCTACCCTCTCCCTCCTTGGCATTCAAGCACCTATGGACCCGTCGATGACGAGGTGCCTATGGCGACTTCGTAAATTTCAAGATGATAGTGTCGTGCGTGTGTGCGTTCATAGGGGTGAGTGTATGCGCGTGTATATGAGCGCTTGCCTCTGTACTGTGTAAAAAACGTAAATGCGTGTCAAAAAGAGACTAGTCAGTATACTCAATATTGTGCACCTCGGAGAGGAAAACGATAGAACTAGTACGTATTTATTTACGGTGCAGATTCACTCATTTTGCTCCATATGTACTCCGTCTCAGTGTAGTCTAGTCACTTGTTGAAATCTCTAGAAGGGCAAATACTCCTTTCTGGTTTACAGGGCTATACTAGCAAGTAGTTGTACGTACTAGTACAATAGTGGGCTCACATAGCAATTTTGTCTCATGCAAGAGCCTGGCTATATGCGTGCTCCAATGTTCGCAACTGCAACGTTCGGTTTGCGCTTGGCTCTTCGCCTCTTCGAGAAGACGAACAATGATGTTACTACTACTGCTTCTACAATGTCGAATCCACTATTGCATGTCCGTCCACCATGAGCGGGACGGATAGCTTGTTGTAGAAGTACTACTAAGCAAAAGCATGTCCTCGTTTGCGAGCAACCGCGCGCGTGGGTGAGGGAGAAGGCGTGTAGTAAAATCAAGCTTCTCCTCGTTGTACGAGTTGACGCGACACATCATAGCACTGGCCCCACATGCTTGCCTCTAAACTTGGCTGAAAGACCCGCAGTGTACAATATATTTGCTGCAACCTCTAACATTTACCCACCACAAATTAAAATATATGTGGCCGTATGCATCGTTCTGATGCAGAGGCCGGGGAGTCCCCCCTTTTCGGAAAAAAACAAATTAAAATATATATTCCTGTCTTGACCAGATGAGCGTGCAAACTACAATCACCAGGGTGTCAGGTAGGGCCAGAAGACTATTTTAATTTTTTTTAAAACTTCGAGACGGCCACATAGCATGGAGCCGACCCCAACGATTTTAAGCTTACAGGCAAGATACACGCTATCCTAGACTACTCTATACATGAAACTGCCACATGAGCGTCCGGGCTGCGCTTGGCTCTTCGCCTCTTCGGGAAGTCGAACAATGATGGAGTACTACTGCACTGGAGGAGTACTACAGTACGCTTCTGGCCATCTGACACCGATTGAACTACTGCATGTCCACCACGTGCGGGAGGGAGAGCGTGTAGCGAAAGCTTCTCCTAGTCTTGCCAGCCACCACGCTCATGGGCGAGGGAGGGATGCTCCTGCCTTTGCGTGTATGACAGGTGGGCCCGACAGGTGTGTGGCCAACCTGCCATACAGCCAAAGGCAGGTGCAGTTAAGTCCGCGAGGGAGAGGATAATCAAACTTCTCATTGATGTACGAGTTGACGCGACACATCAAAGCACTGCACTCAATATATTTTAATAATTTGCGTTTACCATGCATTAATTACAACGCATGCATGCATGCCGTGACTCTCCTTTTGATACTTGCATGTGTTGATTTAATGCACCTTGAAGTAGTATAAAATATGTGACAGTAAAGCTTTCTAATACCCCGGCCCAAGTCGAGAGATGGTTGTGCACGAGGAGGGCGAGATCATGCAGACCCAACAGGACCTGACGATGGAGCTCTCTAAGGTCTCGATGGACCTCACCGTGCTCCACTGCCCCTTGTGCCTCCGCCCCTTGACGCCTCCAGTGTATGAGGTTCGAATACACCTCGTCCGTTTGGCTGATTGAGCAAGGTGCAGGTTTATTGATTGATGTGCTGTTCGATTGATTTCTGCAGTGCAAGGGAGGGCACCTGGCCTGCGCGGACTGCCGCGTCGAGCGCCCCGGGAACCAGCGGCAGTGCCAGAAGTGCGAGCGTGGCGGTGGCTTCGACGTGCGGAACACGGCGGTGGACTCCGTCCTTTCGTCGGTGAGGGTGGAGTGCCCGCACGAAGGCTGTGGGCTCTATGTCACTTACCATAAGCTCGCCGATCACCAGAGCGTGTGTCCGCTCGCGCCCTGCAAATGCCCCGTGCCCGTCTGCGGCTACGAAGGCCCGCCGCCGGCGCTCTACCACCACATCAGCACCGCGCATCCCATGCCCGTGCACAGGATCCAGTATGGCAAGGTGCTCCAGCTGCAAGTGCCACTGTCAGAGCCACGACTCTTGCTGTTCCGGAGCAGGACCGCCGTGCGTTTTTCTTGGTCGGCGGCGTGCTCGACATCGGCGCGCCTATCATCGTGTCAGTCGTCTGCATCAGAGCGTGGGCGTCCCCACTGCCGCACTACGTGGCCAAGTTGTGGGCGAACGACCCGCCGGGGGAGCCAAAGGCACGACCGACGCCGTCAAGGTGGAAATGGAGGTGACAAGCAGCAAGGATCCCGGCGATGTCGACGTGCAGGAGCTGACCTTCTTGACAGTTCCACCCAAGCTGCTGGCCGGGGCTAAGCTTGTGTCCCTCCACATTCAGATAGTCAAGCTCACGTCCTAAATGTTTCTACAGTGCCTTCTGTTTATCTTAGTAATATGCTAATATAGGGATTACCTTGGTCTACTTTAGCTTAAGAAATGGTGGGTTTTGGTGGCGATGCAGCAATTACTTCGACATCAGATCAGTAATTTCCAACAGTCGAACGGATATTTTGTGTCTGTTGGATATAAAGTTCCTTTGGGTAAGAAGTACTACTTGTCATCAAAATGGATAAAAGGAGATGTATGTAGACGTATTTTAGTTCTAGATACGTCCCTTTTTATCCATTTTGATGACAAGCACTCCCTCCGTTCCACAATACATGCCTTCCATTTGTCAAAATATAGATGTATCTAGACATGTTTTAGTATATAGGTACATCCATGATAGAGCCAATCGGATGGTTGAGAACACTACAATTCGTAGCTACAGATGCGTGTGTGACTCCTAGATGCAGAGGCCGGGGTCATCATCCTCCTTTTCGAGAAAAAACAGACATGTGTGTGAGAGCTCGCCACGCGGCTATTCCTGTCGAACGCCCCATTAACCGTAAGATATGTATACGACGGTGCCAGTTATTGCACGTACACAGCAGTACTCCCTCCTTTCCGGTTTGTAGGGCTTAATTCAAAAATCTCACCAACCAAGATGGTGAGTGGTGGAATATTTTTTGTAGTTTGCAAAAGCACCTAATTAATGCTCTCATTTTTCTCAAAAAATTATGTTTATCAATGCATTAATTGCAATGCATGCATGCATAAAGTACATGCATTGGTCAATTTTCTCTTAATACTTGCATGCAATGATTTAATGCACCTTGGAATCTGAACATGTGTTGGGGAACAACCAAATTGAGCCTTATAAAATGGAAAAACTAAAATTTTGAGATAAGCCCTATAAAACCGGAAAGGAGGGAGTAGAAAAAGAACTAGTCCATCCGGGAATAGTGCCACATTTCGAAACTAGAACCGTCAATAAATTTCGAGCTTGCGTCTCGTCACATTCCAAATTACTCCATGCTATATTGAATTGCAAACCTGTTCACACCGATCACAACCTAAACGGTTTCCCACTTAGGAGCGTATTAGTACCACGCTATATTGAATTGCAAACTTGTTCACACCGACCACAACCTAAACGGTCTCCCACTTAGGAGTGTATTAGTACTCGGTTATAAATACTAGTATGCCAAGATGACTGCACATTCCTCCTCAACTCCTCATCCACAAAAACAAACAAGTCATTCAGCATCCTTCCCTTGCGTCTGCCATGGCCAGCGTGAGTTCTGGGTCGAGAGATTGCCACTAGGGAGAGGCGAGCATGGAAGCGGAAGCACGAGAGATGTCCCGCCTCGCTGCGAGAGCAGCCGACATGTCCCGCCGCGCGGAAGTAGCAGCACAGAGGTCCCGCCGCGCCGCTGAAGTAGCACGGAGGTCCCGCCGCACCGTCGATGTTGCAGACTCCCTCCTTCCATCTATATAGGGCCTAATGTGTTTTTCAAGACAGCCTTTGACTATTGACAAGATTAATAGCACATGAGATGTATACTATGAAAATTATATTATTGGAAGCTCCTTTGACATACAAATTTGAAGGTATGCTTTGTGTAAGTTGCATGTCATATATTATTGCTCTAACGTTTGGTCAAAGTTAGCCTCGAAAAATGCATTAGGACCTATATAGATTGAAGGAGGCAGTAGAAATTCACCCGAGGACACAAATGTGATTTTTCAACCAACTTTGGTGCGCGGGAGCATGTGCTTGTAGTTCAAATTTGTATTATGCACATTAAATGACCAAAAACTCAATTAATGTGTAAATAAGGCCAAACGAAGCCGGAATAATTCCAAGATTTAACAGGGCACTCATGTAGTTCTATGTTGCCTTTGTAAATAAACTCAAGGGGGACAACGTATATCGTTTCGCACTCAAAGGTGGCACGTTCCCTCTCAGAACCACGAGCCTTCTTGAGAGAAGCTTCAGTTTGCAAGAAGCTTATACCAAAATATGTTCCTATTCGGCCAATTTTTTTTACCACAACATGGTAGTACCATGACATGACATCCATGCCAAGTTTCATGATTTTCAGACGTGTTTTGGATTTTCAAGAATTTTAAAACCAAGTTTCTCAATGTTCTCGACCGAGCCACGATGCCCAAATGTTTTAATTTTATTCTCATTTCTTGCATGGGACCTCGAAATTCACCCGAGGACACAAATGTGATTTTTCAACCAACTTTGGTGCACGAGAGCATGTGCTTGTAGTTCAAATTTGACTTATGCACATTAAATGACCAGAAATTCAATTAAGTATAAAAAACTACAAACGAACCCGGAATAATTCCAAAATTTAACAGGGCACTAATGTAGTTCTATGTTGCCTTTGTTAAGAAACTCAAGGGGGGGCAGCGTATATCGTTTCAGACTCAAAGGTGGCACGTTCCCTCTTAGAACCACGAGCTTCCAAATCGGCCCAATTTTTTACCACAACATGTTAGTGCCATGACATGACACCATGCCAAGTTTCATGATTTCCAGGCAGGTTTTGGATTTACATGAATTTAAAATCAAAGTTTCTCGATGTTCTCAGCCGAGTCATGACGCCCAGATGTTTGAATTTCATTCTCATTTCTTCCATGGGACCTAGAAATTCAACCAAGGACACACATGTGATTTTTCAACCCACTTTGGTGCACCGGAGCATGTGCATGCAATTCATATTTAGATTATGCACATTAAATGTCCAGAAACTCAATTAATGTATAAAAAGGCCAAATGAACCCGAAATAATTCCAAAATTTAACAGGGCACTCATATAGTTCTATGTTGCCTTTGTAATAAAATCAGGGGGGAGGCAGCGTATATCGTTTCGCACACAAAGGTGACACGTTCCCTCTCGGAACCACGAGGCTTGTTGAGAGAATCTCCAGTTTTGCAAGAGGCTTATACCAAAACTTGTCCCAATTCAGCCAAAAATTATACGTATGAAAACAGGGTTTAGATTATCCCAAACATCTCGCTACCTAGACCAATAATGTACTATGATTTGAATTCAACATAAAATGGATACAAATATTTGAATTGGAGAGCGTATGGTACATGTAGTTCATAGTGAAATATGATTACTTCTATATGTATGTTTTTTGTTATCAAGATAATATTTAAATTATTGTATAACTTGACAACAATCGTATTCAAATAAGGAAAATTGATTCAAATTTAGTCCATATGGTAGACGACAATATATATGTTCACATGGTGGTGTAAAATGTTCATATATGATGGAAGATCAAAATGTACGACTACAACAATTATAAACCGCAAGGTCACCTAACGATATATTCAAATTCAACATAACGTGGATTCAAAAATTGAAATTCGAGATCATGGCATCTGTAATCATATAAAAAGGGACATTACTCTTTCTTTGGTGGGAATTGATTTGTTTTTTGTTGTTGTTGAGGGAAGTGCGAATTGATTTGGTACTGTGTAGGGTAATCTTGTTCTCCCAATTTTTTTTACATTTTTCTTGTAGTTTTTTCAATGGCATCTATAGCAATATAGTAAAAGGGGACATGACTCTCTTGTGTCTTGTATGAATTGTTTTTTTACACGTTAAGTTTGTTCTGCCGAACAAGAAATCCACACCTTGTTATCCCGAAATTTTCAAGCTCGAGTATCTTTTGTCTCACCTGCTTTGAAACTCCCGCTTCTTCAACCCGCGCCGCGCCTTGTTATCCCGAAATTTGGACGCGCGCGAGAACTCCCTCCTCATCCGAAATCGCTCCCGTAGCCCAGACACGAGAAATCCCCCTTCTACCCCTCAGCCGGAAATGAAGCTCCACGTCGCGGTGTTAAAACCGGTGGGGGTACGCTGGTAACTTACCCTACATTTCGGACAAGCGCGTCCCTAAGCTTGGCTCCCCCCTTCCCCTTCGCCCCCCCATTCGTACACCGAGGCCGGTCAAACCCGCGAAACCCCACGCTCCTCCGTCGGCCTCCCGACCGCCGCCTAGCCGGATACTCTTCCCCGACTATGTCGTCCACCGCAACAACTCACCGTCCCTCATCCACCGCACCGGATGAGGATCCTTTGTCGATCTCGTCGTCCCGCCGGATCAGCCGCCCCGTCCTCCACCTCCAAGGAGCTGCCCCGACGTTTGCCTCGTCTATCGCGCCACCTCAATCCCCACAGCGCCGTCTTGACCTGCCCCACCGGAACCGCAGCACCCTCACCAATTCCTTCGATGAAGCCGAGGCCAACTCGGTGCCACCAAGGAGGTTCTGCACTCACCGCTGCATTTTATCTTTTATTCGATCTCACGGGGCTGCCGGTGCTCGATACCGAGCAGACATGGCGTGTCTCCATCGATGGTGCCGTCGCCGGCCACATCATCCACGGCGTCTCTCCCCCATGTCGTTGCTTCCTCGGCGGCGACTTCCACAACGGCACTAGCTGCAGCTGCTCCGGCTCTCGCTCGCGCTGCGGCTCTGTTCTTGCTGTCGGTTGCGCTGTTGCACTGCTCCTACTTTCGTTCGTGTTGCTGCTCTGCTCTTGCTCTCGCTTGCGCTGCTGCTGCTGCACGACCTCCGGTAGCTACAGGAGTTGCTGCTTTAGCACTCGCTCGCGGTGCTACTGCACCACTTGCTCTCTGCTAGTGCGTTCCCTGCTCGAGCGTCTGCTGATTTAGATCACTGCTTCTCTGCTACTAGTGCTCGAACGCCCTAAACATGTATTGCAATGCTCTGTTACTAGTTCAATCGGTTTCGATAGTAAAATTCAGTTTCGACTGTGAAGTTCATTTTCTTCAGTTAAGTTCAGAGTGAATAGTACTTACAGCATCTATCGGAGCGGCCATGGCGCGGCTGATGCGTTTTACATGTAGCACTTTTTGGTGATGTATTTTACACCATCTATTGCAGATGATATTAGGGTCCCACTTCAGATTAACGTTGTCTGTCTTGTCATGCTTCAGCCTCGTCGCCGTACACCTTAGCGGAGCTGCTCCAACGACAGAACCCTCCATCACGGCGGAGCAGTACCCTCGGTGCCATTTCCAGAGGCCTCGGATCTTCTTCCCCGCCTCCGACAGTCACACCAGCATCAACACCATCCTCCACGTCCAACACAATGATGTTGAGGTCCACAAGGCTATGCCAAAGAGGTTGTACACTCGTCGCATCACTTTGTTTCTCCATTCCTCTGTGTCTTTAAATTCATGTGAGCCAAACACCTAGGTTGACTGAAATCCTATGTTTCCAAATGCTCTCTTTTGCACGTGCATTCCTATCCTATTCCTGTGTTTTTCCTATCCCTGCGTTTATAGAATCCTCCAATTCTAAGGAGCCCTTACAGATTTACTTCATTTTCAGATAGGCGTCAAAGAAAACTCTGTGTGTTATGTCCTGCTCCACCCCACCTGAGGTGCACCATCGACAGAAGCGTTCACTGCAGCAGAGATCCCCCCTGCAGACTTCCTTTCGCCGCCTCAGATCATCTTCCCCGTTGCCGGCAGCCACGCCAACTGCATTACCATCATCGACTGAGCAGATGAACCTGAGGACTACACAGTTCCAGAAGAGAGGTCGCAGTCTTTCGTGTTTGCTTACGTTATACATCGGTTATTATTACCTGCTACTTTATCGTTCAATCTTGAGTTTTGAATTGCCCATGGTTCTCATATCGAGCCAGCAACGAATAGTATCTGTCTACTATCTAGTTCATCTGGGGTCTTCTATGTGGTTCATGTTGGGTGGGCAACAAACAATAGATGATCCATTGTCTATCTTTTTAAACTGAAGCTATAATCTACCTGCTATCATTAGTTTTGGATCCATCCACTCGTTTGCTACCATCAGTCTTGATTTTTGCATGCACCCCTTAGGCCTTACAAAATCTAACTATTTTTTTATTATGCATGTCAGATATTGTACACAATCGTACTGAACATGTAGAGAAAAAGAGAAGACCGTTGCGTGCGAATATAATGTCATGCAGACGCCGCTCCATGGTGGGTGAAGTGCCCCCCCCTCCTGCATTTCCATATTGTATTCCATAGGAAGATAACTGTTCAGATGGAGATTCAGAAGGAGCCGACGACGCCTGTTTACCACCTGAGGTGTTTGCTCTAACCTGGCATGCTGATGTTGGTCATATCATGCATATGGCGCCTTGCATTGCTTACATTATACATCTTATATGTCATCAGCTTTGTTTAGATTTGCTTTGTGTGAATGTCACCTGTTTGGTTTCTATATCATACTCCCACCATTCCTAAATATTTGTCTTTTTAGAGATTTCAACAAGTGACTACATACGGAACAAAATGAGTGAATCTACACTCTAGAATATGTCTATAGACATCCGTATGTGGTAGTCCATTTGAAATCTCTAAAAAGACAAATATTTAGGAACGGAGGGAGTATATGGGAATTATGCAATGCCATCTTCTTTAGCCAGGCATCATATACGTGAATCATGCAATGCCATCCTGTTTAGCCAGTCATCGTATATGTGAATTGTATTGTGCCATATTTTTTTCCATAATGTATTCCATTTGTCAACAATGTTTATACATTCATTTACTCTTCCTGTGCATCAGCCATTTGAGTCGGTCATGGGAAATCTGGAGTGAAAACAAGGTCTTCTGAGCAGTCAGTGCTACCTGTCGATGCAGATTTCTTGCTGGTTACAGATAACTCCTCAGAGGAGGATTCAGAGAGAGATGACCAGTCGTATCCCCCCCCCCTCGAGGTGCATGCTCTAACTTGGCTGGGTTATATTGCTCATATCATGCATATGGTGTCTTGCATTACCATGCCATCTGCTTAGATTAGACATGCTTTGTGTGAATGCCTCATGTTTGCTTTCTATATCAGATAAGTGAATTATGCAATGCCATGTTTTTCAGCCAGTTATCATATATGTGAATTATGCACCGCCATGGAGCCAGGCATCATATGTGAATTATCTCATGCCATCTTTTTTTTCATTACGTATTCCATTTGTCGACAATCTGTGTATATTGAACTACTCTTCATGTGTATCAGCCATTTGAGCCGGTTATGGAAAAATCTGGAGTGAAAACAAGGTCTTCAGAGCAGGTAATGGTACCTGTTGAAGCATATATCTCGATGGTTACAGGGAGCTCCTCAGAGGAGGATTCAGAGACAGATAACCAGTCCTATATCCCACCTGAGGTGTATGCTCTAAGTTGCAATGTTTATATTTCTCATATGATGCATATGGTGTCTTGCATTGCTTAGTTTAGACATCATATGCACAATATTGAATTCTATCTACTTAGTTTAGAGATCATACATGCGAGTGCCAACTGCTTAGTATATGAATCAATTATGTCAATTATATCATGCCATCCTGTATACTTAGACAACATGTATGTGAATTATTTCATCCCAACCTATTTTAGAAAGACATCATATAGTTTTGTCATGCCATCCTGTTTAGGTACTCATCATATGTTGAATTATGCCATTATATCCCGTTAAGTTATCCATCATATATATGAAATTGTGTCATGATATCCTATTTAGTTACGCATCATATATGTGAAATTGTGTCATGCTGTCCTGTTTGGTTAGACAACATATATGTGAATTACCACATCTGTCTATCAGACAATGTGTGTACGTTCAATTTCTTTTCTTGTTTATCAGCCATTCGAATTGGAGGGGGTGATGGCAGTATCTAAGGGAGCAAAAACCCGTTCTTCACAAAAGACAGTGCTACCCATCGATGCAGATAGAACCATGGTTGTACTGGCCCACAAACTAGCCCCACCACACATAATCGAGACTCTTCCAGATTGCACACTTACACCATTGGGCAGAGAACCAGCTACAACCCATCTAACCGCAACCCCAGCGGATAGTAACCCACTTATAGTTGACAAAGCACCATGTCCACCACAGAGTACCCCCACACGAGCAGTTTGTAAAGCTACTGCAGTGCCCAAAGCACGAAGACCACCACAGCTAACCCAAACTCCACGTTTAAAGCAGCAGAGCAACTGTTCTCAGGTCAGATTCCGTAGCTATGGTCCATACTCCTTTGCTGTTGCATCACTGTATTTACTCATACCAACTACTTTCGAATTTGAAGGATCCAATTGAAACTTCAATGGCGCAACAGGTATGTTTTAAACCTATTTCTTTAACTGGATTGCTGTTCTAACTTCTTGCTCTATGTTGATTTCACTTTAAGTTGTATAAACAGTTATGTTCTCATGTGATGCACATTACAAGTGCTGCCAATGCTGTGTAGTTTCTCACACTTATATTCTGTCTATGTTGTTGTGTCTTAAAAATATATGAGTTGAACTGTGTCTCTATCTTGATTAGGGAACATAAACTAGAATGATATGGACAATACAGTGACCATAGTACATAGATATATGTTTGTTTCATGCTGTTATCCTGTCCACCTTACTACTGAACCAGTTTACCAAAATGAGTTTCGTATACTACAAGATAAACCTGTGATGTGTCTGCTTGTTTCTCTTGTAGTATGGAAACAAAATATTGGAGAAGAGCACCCCACTATGCAATGGTAGAGAAAGTAATGCAGATAAGGTTCAAGATAGTGAGACAACCCTGTTGGTCTCCAAGAAAGGTGATAAAAACGATCTTGTAGACAGTGAGAAAACCCCACAGTCCTGCGTTGATGTAGTGTTCGAGTTACTAGCCAGTACCGCTGGCACAAGCTCTTCGAACTCGCTGCCTGAATCACTTTGGCTTCTTCAGTCTCAGCTACAAGCTGAAAGGCATCAGTCTGCTGTGCTCCGGCAAGAAGCCGAAGGACTGAGGAAGTCCCTGCAGAATTCAGATGCGTACTTTCTTGTGCAGCAGCAAGCGCTGGAGGATTTAAGCGCCAAACAAGAGAAAGTTAGTAAGCTTTCTAAGAATCTTGCCAACATTATGGGTACCCATGATATTGTTTCCTGAACTCTTCTGAAGTGGTTTCAGTTCTGGACTTGTTTTGCTGCGGCGTTTATATGCTGCTTTGTTCCCTATATTTGCACTGGTGGCGAACTTTGATGCCCAGTGGATGTAATATGTGTAATAGCCGTGATAGCCTAGCATAAGTTGCTTGCTTATTTATTTCCTTGTTGTATTGTTTATTTGTTTCCTTGTAGTCAGTGCGGTTCTTTTTCCGCGGTTTGCTAGTGGCTGCAATAACCTATTTTTTAAACTAGGCCACAATAACCATGGGCTAATATTTACTGTAGTGACAATGGGCCTCCTACGGGCCGTAGAAACAGTGGGCCTTCTACGGGCCGTAGAAACAGTAGGCCTTCTACGGGCCGTAGAAACAATGGGCCTTCTACAGGCCATAGAAACAATGGGCCTTCTACGGGCCGTATCATCAATGGGCCTTATACGGGCCGTATGATCGATTGGCCAAACATGGGCCAATAACAGGCCGCATTATGGCCGTAAACGGGCTAGAGTTGGAATCGTCCGTTCATGGGCCTACCATAACGGGCCATCATTAATAGGCCGTATTTGATGACGCTATGAAAATGGCCCAACGTATTAACGGACCACAAACGGGCCGACTATAGCCACGGGCTGAATTTGGCCCACAAGCAGAAAATGATAGTAACGGGCCATAAGTAAATGAATGCTGGAAATGAGCCCAAGAATAAATGGGCTCTGAGAAGGCCGAAAGATAACATGGGCTGGAAACGGCCCAACGGAATAACGGGCCGTTAATGGGTATAAAGTGCTACACTGTTCATTACGGGCCAGTTTCACCACAGGCCGTTAATGGGTGTAAAGTGATACACTGTTCATTACGGGCCAGTTTCACCATGGGCCGTTAATAGGCCAAGAGTTACATAGGGCCTCATATGGGCCGAAAGATGTCATGGGCCATACATGGGCCAGAAGTGAAAACGGGCTGGAATCATATTGGATGGCCCAGATGACGCTACGGTCCTAATTCGGATAGGGCGTAACGGGCCTTGGATTAGCGGGCTGTAAATGGGCTATATGCGAACAGGCCGTTAACAGGCTTTCCATGGGCCGGCCCGCCACCTTTTGACCAAGTCAAACGGGCCAGCCTTTTCATAGGAATGGGCCTCTGCTGGGCCGTGCCACATGTCGACGTATCATAGGCGCCTTCTGTCCAATGAGTGGATGACATCTGTCCCAACGATGAGCCGACACGTGTTTCCTCTAGCCAATGATGATTTTACACGTGGAAAATCCCCATTGGTCGGGGCTGTTAACAGGTTATCGGATCCAAAACCCGACCCGATAGCTTAACGGTGTTTCGTTACGGTGGATGCGATGTGTCGGTCACCCTTGACGAAAGCACTTCTGTGACGCGTGATTTATCGTCATGGAAGTGGACACTTCCGTGATGATAATTTGGTAATGTCATGGAACACTTCTACGACAGCACAGGTATGACTATCTTGATTCTGTCATAAATTTGTCATGGATGTACATGCATGACAAAAAACGCGACCTACTGTGACAAACATGTATCATCACAGAAGTGTATTTTTTGTAGTGTATTTCATAGACTAGCTAGTATTACTCCCTCCTTTCCGGTTTAGGCTCGTTGTAATGGTAGTATCATAAGCGGAATCATGCATGCCAACTAGACTTTCTGGATGATGTGGCACACAATTAAATGAGGAAAGAGAGGATGTGGTATCATATCATGCATGATACCGTGTCATATTAAATGTTGTACTACTTTGTGTGATGCATGACAATTAATAAGGCAACCTAAGATACTAACTTATGATACTATGCATTACAGAAGTAGTATATATCATATGCATGATACTAGTATATGATACTCCCCATTACAAGCAGCCTTATAGGGCTCAATTCAAAAATCTCACCAACCAAGGAAGATGGTGAGTGGTGGAATACTTTTTGTAGTTTGCTAAAACACCCAATTAATGCTTTTTTTCCTCAAAAAATTATGTTTTCCAATGTATTAATTGCAACATGCATGCATAAAGTACATGCATTGGTCAACTTTCTCTTAATTAATACTTTCATGCAATGATTTAATGCACCTTGGAATCTGAACATGTGATGGGGAACAACCAAATTGAGCCTTATAAAATGGAAAAACTAAAATTTTGAGATAAGCCTATAAACCGGAAAGGAGGGAGTATATATGCATGATACTAGTATATGATCGGCAATACCTCTCTAATGTGCGCATGCATAGTATAATAAATTAGTATCTTAGGTTGCCTTATTAATTGCCATGCATGACACAAAGTAGTGCAACATTTAATATGATACGGTATCATGATATGATACCACACCCTCTCTTCCCTCATTTAATTGTGTGCCACATCATCCAAAAAGTCTAGTTGGCATGCATCATACCACTTGATACTCCCGTATTATGACCAGCCTTATTAGGGTGGCCATAGTGGGGGTATCATAGCCGGTATCATGCACTCAGGAATAGAAAATATTATGATGTGGCAAAGAAGCAGTAACATAGGTAGATACCGTAAGGCTGGTCATAGTGGGGAGTATCATATACTAGTATCATGCATATGATACTAGTGTATGATACTACATCCATAGTGCATAATATCATATATTATTATCATAGCTAGTCTCATTTATTGCCATGCATGACACATATTAACATAACATTTATTATGTTACGGTATCTACCTATGTTACTATAACCTGCCACATAAGCATGTTTGTGAGTCCCAAGTGCATGATACTACTTATGTTACCCCCACTATGGCTATCCTAACATATATATATATATATATAATAAATGCTATGCCACTTTGTGTCATGCATGGCCATAAATACGGTCATCTATGATATATATACTACTCTATGATACTATATACGCACTACTCCCTCCGTCTAGGTTTATTGGGCCCGGAGACAAGATCGGCAGGACCAAGGAACCTAGTGACTGGCCTTGATTAAGGTGAAAATTTCCAGTGTTTAATTGTGACGTACGTTTCGGTAGCCACGTAATTTAATGCACACTCTAGGTAATCCAGCCAGCAGCCCAGAGTTCATGCGCATGCTGATGCATGGCCGCTAGCATGGCCAATCTGAGGACTAGGAGAAGCGCAGGTTGGAAATATGCCCTAGAGGCAACAATAAATGGTTATTATTATATTTCTTTGTTCATGGTAATTGTCTATTGTTCATGCTATAATTGTATTGTCCAGAAATCGTAATACATGTGTGAATACATAGACCACAACGTGTCCCTAGTAAGCCTTTAGTTGACTAGCTCGTTGATCAACCGATAGTCATCGTTTCCTGACTATGGACATTGGATGTCATTGATAACGAGATCACATCATTAGGAGAATGATGTGATGGACAAGACCCAATCCTAAGCATAGCATAAAAGATCATGTAGTTTCGTTTGCTAGAGCTTTTCCAATGTCAAGCATCTTTTCCTTAGACCATGAGATCGTGCAACTCCCGGATACCGTAGGAGTGCTTTGGGTGTGCCAAACGTCACAACGTAACTGGGTGACTATAAAGGTGCACTACGGGTATCTCCGAAAGTGTCTGTTGGGTTGGCACGGATCGAGACTGGGATTTGTCACTCCGTGTGACGGAGAGGTATCTCTGGGCCCACTCGGTAATGCATCATCATAATGAGCTCTATGTGACTAAGGCGTTAGTCACGGGATCATGCATTGCGGTACGAGTAAAGAGACTTGCCGGTAACGAGATTGAACAAGGTATTGGGATACTGACGATCAAATCTCGGGCAAGTAACATACCGATTGACAAAGGGAATTGCATACGGGATTGATTGAATCCTCGACATCGTGGTTCATCCGATGAGATCATCGTGGAACATGTGGGAGCCAACATGGGTATCCAGATCCCGCTGTTGGTTATTGACCGGAGAGGCGTCTCGGTCATGTCTGCATGTCTCCCGAACCCGTAGGGTCTACACACTTAAGGTTCGGTGACGCTAGGGTTGTAGAGATATGTGTATGCGGAAACCCGAAAGTTGTTCAGAGTCCCGGATGAGATCCCGGACGTCACGAGGAGTTCCAGAATGGTCCGGAGGTAAAGAATTATATATAGGAAGTCAAGTTTCGGCCACCGGGAAAGTTTCGGGGGTTACCGGTATTGTACCGGGACCACCGGAAGGGTCCCGGGGGTCCACCGGGTGGGGCCACCTATCCCGGAGGGCCCCGTGGGCTGAAGTGGGAAGGGAACCAGCCCCTAGTGGGCTGGGCGCCCCCCATGGGCCTCCTCCCCTGCGCCTAGGGTTGGGAACCCTAGGGCAAGAGGGCGCCCCACTTGCCTTGGGGGGTAAGTCACCCCCCTGGCCGCCGCCGCCCATCCAGATGGGATCCCTGGCCGGCGCCCCCCCTCCCAGGGGGCCTATATAAAGGGGGGAGGGAGGGCAGCAACATCTAAGCCTTGGGCGCCTCCCTCCTCCCCTGCAACACCTCTCCCTCTCGCAGAAGCTCGGCGAAGCCCTGCCGAGACCCGCTACATCCACCACCACGCCGTCGTGCTGCTGGATCTCCATCAACCTCTCCTTCCCCCTTGCTGGATCAAGAAGGAGGAGACGTCGCTGCACCGTACGTGTGTTGAACGCGGAGGTGCCGTCCGTTCGGCACTCGGTCATCGGTGATTTGAATCACGGCGAGTACGACTCCGTCATCCACGTTCATTGGAACGCTTCCGCTCGCGATCTACAAGGGTATGTAGATGCACTCCTTTCCCCTCGTTGCTAGTATACTCCATAGATGCATCTTGGTGAGCGTAGGAAAATTTTAAAATTATGCTACGATTCCCAACAGTGGCATCATGAGCCAGGCCTATGCGTAGTTACTATGCACGAGTAGAACACAAAGAAGTTGTGGGCATTGATGTTGCCAATTCTTCTTGCCGCTACTAGTCGTTTCTTGTTTCGGCAGCATTGTAGGATGAAGCGGCCCGGACCGACCTTACACGTACGCTTACGTGAGACAGGTTCCACCGACTTACATGCACTAGATGCATAAGGTGGCTAGCGGGTGTCTGTCTCTCCTACTTTAGTCGGAACGGATTCGATGAAAAGGGTCCTTATGAAGGGTAAATAGAAATTGGCAAATCACGTTGTGGTCATACGTAGGTAAGAAACGTTCTTGCTAGAAACCTACAAACCACGTAAAAACTTGCAACAACAATTAGAGGACGTCTAACTTGTTTTTGCAGCATGTGTTATGTGATGTGATATGGCCAGAAGATGTGATGAATGATATATGTGATGTATGAGATTGATCACATTCTTGTAATAGGAATCACGACTTGCATGTCGATGAGTATGACAACCGGCAGGAGCCATAGGAGTTGTCTTTATTATTTTGTATGACCTGCGTGTCATTGAATAACGCCATGTAATTTACTTTACTTTGTTGCTAAACGCGTTAGCCATAGAAGTAGAAGTAATCGTTGGCGTGACGACTTCATGAAGACACAATGATGGAGATCATGGTGTCATGCCGGTGACGAAGATGATCATGGTGCCCCGAAGATGGAGATCAAAGGAGCATGATGATATTGGCCATATCATGTCACTATTTGATTGCATGTGATGTTTATCATGTTTTTGCATCTTATTTGCTTAAAACGACGGTAGTAAGTAAGATGATCCCTTATGATAATTTCAAGAAAGTGTTCACCCTAACTGTGCACCGTTGCGAAGGTTCGTTGTTTCGAAGCACCACGTGATGATCGGGTGTGATAGATTCTAACGTTCGCATACAACGGGTGTTGACGAGCCTAGCATGTACAGACATGGCCTCGGAACACACGCAATACACTTAGGTTGACTTGACGAGCCTAGCATGTACAGACATGGCCTCGGAACACGGAGAACCGAAAGGTCGAGCATGAGTCGTATAGAAGATACGATCAACATGGAGATGTTCACCGATCTTGACTAGTCCGTCTCACGTGATGATCGGACACGGCCTAGTTAACTCGGATCATGTTTCACTTAGATGACTAGAGGGATGTCTATCTGAGTGGGAGTTCATTGAATAATTTGATTAGATGAACTTAATTATCATGAACTTAGTCTAAAATCTTTACACTATGTCTTGTAGATCTAATGGCCAACGTTGTCCTCAATTTCAACGCGTTCCTAGAGAAAACCAAGCTGAAAGATGATGGCAGCAACTATACGGACTGGGTCCGGAACCTGAGGATCATCCTCATAGTAGCCAAGAAAGATTATGTCTTAGAAGCACCGCTAGGTGATGCACCAATCCCAGAAAACCAAGACGTTATGAACGCTTGGCAGCAGCGTGCTGATGATTACTCCCTCGTTCAGTGCGGCATGCTTTACAGCTTAGAACCGGGTCTCCAAAAGCGTTTTGAGAAACATGGAGCATATGAGATGTTCGAGGAGCTGAAATTGGTTTTCCAAGCTCATGCCCGGGTCGAGAGATATGATGTCTCCGACAAGTTCTTCAGCTGTAAAATGGAGGAGAATAGTTCTGTTAGTGAGCACATACTCAGAATGTCTGGGTTGCATAACCGCTTGTCTCAGCTGGGAGTTAATCTCCCGGATGACGCGGTCATTGACAGAATCCTCCAGTCGCTTCCACCAAGCTACAAGAGCTTTGTGATGAACTTCAATATGCAGGGGATGGAAAAGACCATTCCTGAGGTATATTCAATGCTGAAATCAGCTGAGGTAGAGATCAGAAAAGAACATCAACTGTTGATGGTGAATAAAACCACTAAGTTCAAGAAGGGCAAGGGTAAGAAGAAATTCAAGAAGGACGGCAAGGGAATTGCCGCGCCCGGTAAACCAGTACTGGGAAGAAGTCAAAGAATGGACCCAAGCCCGAGACTGAGTGCTTTTATTGCAAGGGAAGTGGTCACTGGAAGCGGAACTGCCCCAAATACTTAGCGGACAAGAAGAAGGCCGGCAACACCAAAGGTATATGTGATATACATGTAATTGATGTGTACCTTACCAGTACTCGTAGTAGCTCCTGGGTATTTGATACCGGTGCGGTTGCTCATATTTGTAACTCAAAACAGGAACTACGGAATAAACGGAGACTGGCGAAGGACGAGGTGACGATGCACGTCGGGAATGGTTCCAAGGTCGATGTGATCGCCGTCGGCACGCTACCTCTGCATCTACCCACGGGATTAGTTTTAAACCTCAATAATTGTTATTTAGTGCCAGCTTTGAGCATGAACATTGTATCTGGATCTCGTTTAATTCGATATGGCTACTCATTTAAATCCGAGAATAATGGTTGTTCTATTTATTTGAGAGATATGTTTTATGGTCATGCCCCGCTGGTCAATGGTTTATTTTTGATGAATCTCGAATGTGATGTTACACATATTCATAGTGTGAATACCAAAAGATGTAAAGTTGATAACGATAGTCCCACATATCTGTGGCACTGCCGCCTTGGTCACATTGGTGTCAAGCGCATGAAGAAGCTCCATGCAGATGGACTTTTGGAGTCTCTTGATTACGAATCATTTGACACGCGCGAACCATGCCTCATGGGTAAGATGACCAAGACTCCGTTCTCTGGAACAATGGAGCGAGCAACCAACTTATTGGAAATCATACATACTGATGTGTGCGGTCCAATGAGTGTTGAGGCTCGCGGAGGATATCGTTATGTTCTCACTCTTACTGATGACTTAAGTAGATATGGGTATGTCTACCTAATGAAACACAAGTCTGAAACCTTTGAAAAGTTCAAGGAATTTCAGAGTGAAGTTGAGAATCAACGTGACAGGAAAATAAAATTCTTACGATCAGATCATGGTGGAGAATATTGAAGTCACGAGTTTGGTACACACTTAAGGAAATGTGGAATAGTTTCACAACTCACGCCGCCTGGAACACCTCAGAGAAATGGTGTGTCCGAACGTCGTAATCGCACTCTATTGGATATGGTGCGATCTATGATGTCTCTTACCGATTTACCGCTCTCATTTTGGTGCTATGCTTTAGAGACTGCCGCATTCACTTTAAATAGGGCTCCGTCGAAATCCGTTGAGACGACACCGTATGAATTATGGTTTGGGAAGAAACCTAAGCTGTCGTTTCTAAAAGTTTGGGGATGCGATGCTTATGTCAAGAAACTTCAACCTGAAAAGCTCGAACCCAAGTCGGAAAAATGCGTCTTCATAGGATACCCTAAGGAAACTATTGGGTATACCTTCTACCTCAGATCCGAAGGCAAGATCTTCGTTGCCAAGAACGGGTCCTTTCTGGAGAAGGAGTTTCTCTCGAAAGAATTGAGTGGGAGGAAAGTGGAACTTGATGAGGTGATAGTCACCCCTTCCGAACCGGAAAGTAGCGCAGCGCGGGAAGATGTTCCTGTGGTGCCTACACCGACTGGGGAGGAAGTTAATGATGATGATCATGAAGCTTCGGATCAAGTTACTACTGAACTTCGTAGGTCCACAAGGACACGTTCCGCACCAGAGTGGTACGGCAACCCTGTCCTGGAAATCATGTTGTTAGACAACGGTGAACCTTCGAACTATGAAGAAGCGATGGCGGGCCCGGATTCCGACAAATGGCTAGAAGCCATGAAATCCGAGATAGGATCCATGTATGAAAACGAAGTATGGACTTTGACTGACTTGCCCGATGATCGGCGAGCCATAGAAAACAAATGGATCTTTAAGAAGAAGACGGACGCGGATGGTAATGTGACCATCTATAAGGCTCGACTTGTCGCTAAGGGTTATCGACAAGTTCAAGGGGTTGACTACGATGAGACTTTCTCACCCGTAGCGAAGCTGAAGTCCGTCCGAATCATGTTAGCAATTGCCGCATACTATGATTATGAGATATGGCAGATGGACGTCAAAACGGCATTCCTTAATGGCTTCCTTAAGGAAGAGTTGTATATGATGCAGCCGGAAGGTTTTGTCGATCCTAAGAATGCTAACAAAGTATGCAAGCTCCAGCGCTCAATCTATGGGCTGGTGCAAGCATCTCGGAGTTGGAACATTCGCTTTGATGAGATGATCAAAGCGTTTGGGTTTACACAGACTTATGGAGAAGCCTGTGTTTACAAGAAAGTGAGTGGGAGCTCTGTAGCATTTCTCATATTATATGTGGATGACATACTATTGATGGGAAATGATATAGAATTCTTGGAAAGTATAAAGGCCTATTTGAATAAGTGTTTTTCAATGAAGGACCTTGGAGAAGCTGCTTATATATTAGGCATCAAGATCTATAGAGATAGATCAAGACGCCTCATTGGTCTTTCACAGAGTACATACCTTGACAAGATATTGAAGAAGTTCAATATGGATCAGTCCAAGAAGGGGTTCTTGCCTGTATTGCAAGGTGTGCAATTGAGCACGGCTCAATGCCCGACCACGGCAGAAGATAGAGAAAAGATGAGTGTCATCCCCTATGCCTCGGCCATAGGGTCTATTATGTATGCCATGCTGTGTACCAGACCTGATGTAAACCTTGCCGTAAGTTTGGTAGGAAGGTACCAAAGTAATCCCGGCATGGAACACTGGACAGCGGTCAAGAATATCCTGAAGTACCTGAAGAGGACTAAGGATATGTTTCTCGTTTATGGAGGTGACGAAGAGCTCGTCGTAAAGGGTTACGTCGACGCTAGCTTCGACACAGATCTGGATGACTCGAAGTCACAAACCGGATACGTGTATATTTTGAATGGAGGAGCAGTAAGCTGGTGCAGTTGCAAGCAAAGCGTCGTGGCGGGATCTACATGTGAAGCGGAGTACATGGCAGCCTCGGAGGCAGCACAGGAAGCAGTCTGGATGAAGGAGTTCATTACCGACCTAGGGGTGATTCCCAATGCGTCGGGCCCGATGACTCTCTTCTGTGACAACACTGGAGCTATTGCCCTTGCGAAGGAGCCCAGGTTTCACAGGAAGACCAGGCATATCAAGCGTCGCTTCAACTCCATTCGTGAAAGTGTTCAAAATGGAGACATAGATATTTGTAAAGTACATACGGACCTGAATGTAGCAGATCCGTTGACTAAACCTCTCCCTAGGGCAAAACATGATCAACACCAGGACGCAATGGGTGTTCGATTCATCACAATGTAACTAGATTATTGACTCTAGTGCAAGTGGGAGACTGTTGGAAATATGCCCTAGAGGCAATAATAAATGGTTATTATTATATTTCTTTGTTCATGGTAATTGTCTATTGTTCATGCTATAATTGTATTGTCCGGAAATCGTAATACATGTGTGAATACATAGACCACAACGTGTCCCTAGTAAGCCTCTAGTTGACTAGCTCGTTGATCAACAGATAGTCATGGTTTCCTGACTATGGACATTGGATGTCATTGATAACGGGATCACATCATTAGGAGAATGATGTGATGGACAAGACCCAATCCTAAGCATAGCATAAAAGATCGTGTAGTTTCGTTTGCTAGAGCTTTTCCAATGTCAAGTATCTTTTCCTTAGACCATGAGATCGTGCAACTCCCGGATACCGTAGGAGTGCTTTGGGTGTGCCAAACGTCACAACGTAACTGGGTGACTATAAAGGTGCACTACGGGTATCTCCGAAAGTGTCTGTTGGGTTGGCACGGATCGAGACTGGGATTTGTCACTCCGTGTGACGGAGAGGTATCTCTGGGCCCACTCGGTAATGCATCATCATAATGAGCTCAATGTGACTAAGGCGTTAGTCACGGGATCATGCATTGCGGTACGAGTAAAGAGACTTGCCGGTAACGAGATTGAACAAGGTATTGGGATACCGACGATCGAATCTCGGGCAAGTAACATACCGATTGACAAAGGGAATTGCATACGGGATTGATTGAATCCTCGACATCGTGGTTCATCCGATGAGATCATCGTGGAACATGTGGGAGCCAACATGGGTATCCAGATCCCGCTGTTGGTTATTGACCGGAGAGGCGTCTCGGTCATGTCTGCATGTCTCCCGAACCCGTAGGGTCTACACACTTAAGGTTCGGTGACGCTAGGGTTGTAGAGATATGTGTATGCGGAAACCCGAAAGTTGTTCGGAGTCCCGGATGAGATCCCGGACGTCACGAGGAGTTCCGGAATGGTCCGGAGGTGAAGAATTATATATAGGAAGTCAAGTTTCGGCCACCGGGAAAGTTTCGGGGGTTACCGGTATTGTACCGGGACCACCGGAAGGGTCCCGGGGGTCCACCGGGTGGGGCCACCTATCCCGGAGGGCCCCGTGGGCTGAAGTGGGAAGGGAACCAGCCCCTAGTGGGCTGGGCGCCCCCCATGGGCCTCCCCCCTGCGCCTAGGGTTGGAAACCCTAGGGTGGGGGGCGCCCCACTTGCCTTGGGGGGTAAGTCACCCCCCTGGCCGCCGCCCCCCATCCAGATGGGATCCCTGGCCGGCGCCCCCCCTCCCAGGGGGCCTATATAAAGGGGGGAGGGAGGGCAGCAACATCTAAGCCTTGGGCGCCTCCCTCCTCCCCTGCAACACCTCTCCCTCTCGCAGAAGCTCGGCGAAGCCCTGCCGAGACCCGCTACATCCACCACCACGCCGTCGTGCTGCTGGATCTCCATCAACCTCTCCTTCCCCCTTGCTGGATCAAGAAGGAGGAGACGTCGCTGCACCGTACGTGTGTTGAACGCGGAGGTGCCGTTCGTTCGGCACTCGGTCATCGGTGATTTGAATCACGGCGAGTACGACTCCGTCATCCACGTTCATTGGAACGCTTCCGCTCGCGATCTACAAGGGTATGTAGATGCACTCCTTTCCCCTCGTTGCTAGTATACTCCATAGATGCATCTTGGTGAGCGTAGGAAAATTTTAAAATTATGCTACGATTCCCAACAGCGCATGCGTCTGTTTAGGTCGCTGCATGCAATGGGCTAGTTAATTTCCCTCGGTCCTCCAGAACTGAATGAGTTTGATTCCAAGAAAAATAATTAGAAGGGCCTTATAAATCAGGACGTACTATTGTGGCTGAGAGGCCTAATAAACCCGGACGGAGGGAGTATGAAGGTACGTACGTAGTATCATACACTAGTATCATATGCATGATACTATATATATAGTATATGATACTCCCCACTATATAAGGCTGGCCATATTGGTGGTATCATAGCCGAAGATGTCATGCACTTGGAAATAGCAAGTATGCTGATGTGGCAAAGAATTAAATATATATAAAGAGGGTTAGAGTAACATATAGGTAGATACCGTATCATGTTAAATGCGATGCTAATTTGTGTCATGCATGGCAATAAATATGATCTATATATATGATACTATACTCTATGTATTATACTATGCGCTATAATTAATTAAAGGTAGTATCATACACTAGTATCATATATACTGTATATTCATGATACTACTCCCTCCTTTCCGGTTTATAGGGCTCAATTCAAAAATCTCACCAACCAAGGTAGATGGTGAGTGGTGGAATACTTTTTGTAATTAATTTGCAAAAGCACCCAATTAATGCTCTTGTTTCCTCAAGAATTTATGTTTACCAATGTATTAATTGCAACGCATGCATGCATAAAGTACATGCATTGGTCAATTTTCTCTTAATACTTGCATGCAATTATTTAATGCACCTTGGAATCTGAAATTGTGATGGGGGAACAACCAAATTGAGCCTTATAAAATGGAAAAACTAAGATTTTGAGATAAGCCCTATAAACAGGAAAGAAGGGAGTAGTATATGACACTCTCCACTATACTCGTGATTTCTTACCGTGGAAAAAAATAGGAGGCGAAACGATGAACTCATGTTTTCATTCGAACAAAAATATGATGTTAGGTAATGTAAATGTTTTCAAAGAGCACACGGTTCACTCACGAAAGCCGTGTGTCCACTAAACCGTGGCCGATGCACCCCCCCCCCCTCTGCCACGCGCGCGATCTGAGTCATGCATTCTGATTGGCCATAACCCAAACCCCACGGATCGTACGTCTGCACCGTTGGATTCTCCTTGATCGAACGGCGATCCTCATCCCTTTCGACAACACATGTAAATGTTTTCAAATAGCCCCTCGCAAAAAATGTTTTCAAATAGCACAGGGTTCACACACGAAAGCCGTGTGCCAACCAAACCGTGGCCGATGCCCCCCTTTGCTGCGCGCGCGTTCTGAGTCATGCGTTCTGATTGGACAGAACCCCAACCCCACGGATCGTACGTCTGCACCGTTGGATGCTCCCAGATCGAACGGTAATCCTCATTCCTTTCGACAAGAAATGCAGTCTGGCTAGGAATTGATTTATATGCCAACATGCATGGTAAATGCCAAAAAATGTCTTACATATAGCACACGAGACCTGAAATGCGCGAGCAAATCAAACCCGTGGTAAAATTGTGATTGGTTTATGTGGGAAAATTTTAGATGCGAAACGATGAACTCACGTCTTCATTTCAAAATTAGTACATCTTCATTGCAAACGAAATTATTCTGTTTGTGCACATGAGCGCTTAGAGGCAACCGTTTGCATAGGCCTTTCCGCGCACACGGCGATCGGGGATATTTTTCACCCTTTTCACCTAGGCCGCCAACACCCGGAGTCCCCAACACCCCCACCGTCCACCCGCGTTTCACTCAACTAGTCCACCCAATCTCCTTCACCAGCTCCCCCTCCCCTAGATCCATAGCAGAACCCTCTCCGGCGCCGCCGTGCTCACCCCGACCGTGTGCTCGCTCTTCGGCGTCAAGCCTACCTCCACTACTGTTCCCAACACGCGGCGGCCCGCGCCTCGCCATCTTCGTTTGCTCGCCAGCCACCCTCGAGCATATCGATGCAGTAACCCTCACCTCTCCTGTGGTCCGGCCGGGTTTGCATTAAGAAGCTTGTTAGTTACTGCCCTCCATTGCTGTGAGGCATATTTCCTCGCAATCCCTCTTCCAATTTCGTTTTGTATGTTCCCAAATTGGCTATAAAATAACGGAGAGCGTATATATGTTCATTATCTACCTTCCTTACTACATATAAGTTGTATTTGTTCCAATAAGTTACTGCCTATTTACAAATCGCGGGCGCCCGAGTCACACAAACTTAACAAATTAGTCGTACATTTTCTAAATTATTGCATGGCATGTTTAGAAAGCTTGATACCAAGTTGTTAGCTTTATGCTTATCCTCCTTTCCTGAGTTTCGCATGTGTTCTCTGTAGATGCTGTGTAGCAGCGACAACACTCATGCTTCGGGCCACATATCTTCATCTGATTCGGACAACCCTAGGTCTTCAGCAGATTGTGAGGGATCAAGTAGTCTTGAACGGGATAGAGCTGCAGCAATTACCCTTCCGGTCAGGACACGGAGGAACGCTCCAAGGAAGCCCACACACTAGCCTAAAGGTGTATATGAAGTAATCGAGATTGATTTAAAGTCTTGGGCTCCAACTAAACCAGATAAAGCACGCATGAGGTGAAGGAAATATGCCCTAGAGGCAATAATAAAGTTATTGTTTATTTCCTTATATCATGATAAATGTTTATTATTCATGCTAGAATTGTATTAATCGGAAACATGATACATGTGTGAATACATAGACAAACAGAGTGTCACTAGTATGCCTCTACTTGACTAGCTCGTTGATCAAAGATGGTTATGTTTCCTAGCCATAGACATGAGTTGTCATTTGATTAACGGGATCACATCATTAGGAGAATGATGTGATTGACTTGACCCATTCCGTTAGCTTAGCACTTGTTCGTTTAGTATGTTGCTAATGCTTTCTTCATGACTTATACATGTTCCTATGACTATGAGATTATGCAACTCCCGTTTAGCGGAGGAACACTTTGTGTGCTACCAAACGTCACAACGTAACTGGGTGATTATAAAGGTGCTCTACAGGTGTCTCCGAAGGTACTTGTTGGGTTGGCGTATTTCGAGATTAGGATTTGTCACTCCGATTGTCGGAGAGGTATCTCTGGGCCCACTCAGTAATGCACATCACTATAAGCCTTGCAAGCATTGCAACTAATGAGTTTGTTGCGGGATGATGTATTACACAACGAGTAAAGATACTTGCCGGTAACGAGATTGAACTAGGTATTGAGATACCGACGATCGAATCTCGGGAAGTAACATACCAATGACAAAGGGAACAACGTATGTTGTTATGCGGTTTGACCGATAAAGATCTTCGTAGAATATGTGGGAGCCAATATGAGCATCCAAGTTCCGCTATTGGTTATTGACCGGAGACGTGTCTCGGTCATGTCTACATAGTTCTCGAACCCATAGGGTCCGCACGCTTAAAGTTAGATGACGGTTATATTATGAGTTTATGTGTTTTGATGTACCAAAGGAGTTCGGAGTCCCGGATGAGATCAGGGACATGACGAGGAGTCTCGAAATGGTCGATACATAAAGATCGATATATTGGACGACTATATTCGGACATCGGAAAGGTTCCGAGTGATTCGGGTATTTTTCGGGGTACCGGAGAGTTACGGGAATTCGTATTGTGCACTAATGGGCCATACGGGAAAGGAGAGAAAGGCCCCAAAGGGTGGCCGCACCCCTCCCCATGGACTAGTCCGAATTGGACTAGGGAGGGGGGGCGCCCCCTTCCTTCCTTCTCCTTCTCCCTTCCCTTCTCCTACTCCAACCAGGAAAGGAGGAGTCCTACTCCCGGTGGGAGTAGGACTCCCCCCTTGGCGCGCCCTCCTCCTTGGCCGGCCGCCTCCCCCCTTGCTCCTTTATATACGGGGGCAGGGGCACCCCAAAGACACAACAATTGATCTCTTGGATCTCTTAGCCGTGTGCGGTGGCCCCTCCACCATAATCCACCTCGATAATATCGTAGCGGTGCTTAGGCAAAGCCCTGCATCGGTAGAACATCATTATCATCACCACGCCGTCGTGTTGACGAAACTCTCCCTCAACACTCGGCTGGATCGGAGTTCGAGGAACGTCGTCGAGCTGAACGTGTGCTGAACTCGGAGGTGCCGTACGTTCGGTACTTGGATCGGTCGAATCGTGAAGACGTACGACTACATCAACCGCGTTGTGCTAACGCTTCCGCTTTCGGTCTACGAGGGTACGTGGACAACACTCTCCCCTCTCGTTGCTATGCATCACCATGATCTTGCGTGTGCGTAGGAAATTTTTTGAAATCACTACGTTCCCCAACAGTGGCATCCGAGCCTGGTTTTATGCGTAGATGTCATATGCACGAGTAGAACACAAGTGAGTTGTGGGCGATATAAGTCATACTGCTTACCAGCATGTCATACTTTGGTTCGGCGGTATTGTTGGATGAAGCGGCCCGGACCTACATTACGCGTACGCTTACGCGAGGCTGGTTCTACCGACGTGCTTTGCACATAGGTGGCTGGCGGGTGTCAGTTTCTCCAACTTTAGTTGAACCGAGTGTGGCTACGCCCGGTCCTTGCGAAGGTTAAAACAGCACCAACTTGACAAACTATCGTTGTGGTTTTGATGCGTAGGTAAGAACGGTTATTGCTAAGCCCGTAGCAGCCACGTAAAACTTGCAACAACAAAGTAGAGGACGTCTAACTTGTTTTTGCAGGGCATGTTGTGATGTGATATGGTCAAGACATGATGAGATATAAGTTGTTGTATGAGATGATCATGTTTTGTTGAAGTTATCGGCAACTGGCAAAAGCCTTATGGTTGTCTCTCTATTGCACAAGATGCAAGCGCCAAATAATTGATTTACTTTATCGCTATGCGATAGCAATAGTTGCAAGAGCAATAGTTGGCGAGACGACCATGTGACGACACATTGATATAGATCAAGATGATGGAGATCATGGTGTCATGCCGGTGACGATGGAAATCATGACGATGCTTTGAAGATGGAGATCAAAGGCACAAGATGATGATGGCCATATCATGTCACATATTTTGATTGTATGTGATGTTTATCTTTTATACATCTTATTTTGCTTAGTTCGACGGTAGCTTTATAAGATGATCTCTCACTAATTATCAAGGTACAAGTGTTCTCCCTGAGTATGCACCGTTGCGAAAGTTCTTCGTGTTGAGACACCACGTGATGATCGGGTGTGATAGGATCTACGTTCAAATACAACGGGTGCAAAACAGTTGCACACGCGGAATACTCAGGTTAAACTTGACGAGCCTAGCATATAACAGATATGGCCTCGGAACACTGAGACCGAAAGGTCGAGCGTGAATCATATAGTAGATATGATCAACATAGTGATGTTCACCATTGAAACTACTCCATCTCACATGATGATCGGACATGGTTTAGTTGATATGGATCACGTGATCACTTAGAGGATTAGAGGGATGTCTATCTAAGTGGGAGTTCTGAAGTAATATGATTAATTGAACTTAAATTTATCATGAACTTAGTCCTGGTAGTATTAGCATATCTATGTTGTAGATCAATAGCTCGCGTTTAGCTCCCCTGTTTTATTTTTGATATGTTCCTAGAGAAAACTAAGTTGAAAGATGTTAGTAGCAATGATGCAGATTGGATCCGTCATATGAGGTTTATCCTCATTGCTGCACAGAAGAATTATGTCCTTGATGCACTGCTAGGTGACAAACCTATTGCAGGAGTAGATACAGATGTTATGAACGTTTGGCTAGCTCAATATGATGACTACTTGATAGTTTAGTGCACCATGCTTAAACGGCTTAGAATCGGGACTTCAAAGACGTTTTAAACGTCATGGACCATATGAGATGTTCCAGGAGTTGAAGTTAATATTTCAATCAAATACCCGAGTTGAGAGATATGAAGTCTCCAACAAGTTCTATAGCTAAAAGATGGAGGAGAATAGCTCAAGCAGTGAGCATGTGCTTAGATTGTCTGGGTACTACAATCGCTTGAATCAAGTGGGAGTTAATCTTCCAGATAAAATAGTGATTGACAGAATTCTCTAGTCACCATCACCAAGTTAGTAGAACTTCGTGATCAACTATAATATGCAAGGGATAACAGAAACAATTCCCAAGCTCTTCGTGATGCTGAAATCGACGAAGGTAGAAATCAAGAAAAACATCAAGTGTTGATGGTTGACGAGACCACTAGTTTCAAGAAAAAGGCAAAGGGAAGAAGGGGAACTTCAAGAAGAACGGCAAGCAAGTTGTTGCTCAAGTGAAGAAGCCCAAGTCTGGTCCTAAGCCTGAGACTAAGTGCTTCTATTGCAAAGGGACTGGTCACTGGAAGTGGAACTACCCCAAGTATTTGGTGGATAAGAAGGATGACAAAGTGAACAAAGGTATATTGGATATACATGTTATTGATGTCTACTTTACTAGTGTTTATAGCAACCCCTCGGCATTTGATACTGGTTCAGTTGCTAAGAGTAGTAACTCGAAACGGGAGTTGCAGAATAAACAGAAGCTAGTAAAAGGCGAGGTGACGATGTGTGTTGGAAGTAGTTCCAAGATTGATATGATCATCATCGCACACTCCCTATACTTTCGGGATTAGTGTTGAAACTAAATAAGTTTTATTGGGTGTTTGCGTTGAGCATGAATATGATTTGATCATGTTTGTTGCAATACGGTTATTCATTTAAATTAGAGAATAATTGTTGTTCTGTTTACATGAATAAAACCTTCTATGGTCATACACCCAATAAAATGGTTTGTTGGATCTCGATCGTAGTGATACACATATTCATAATAATGAAGCCAAAAGATGCAAAGTTAATAATGATAGTGCAACTTATTTGTGGCACTGCCGTTTAGGTCATATTGGTGTAAAGCGCATGAAGAAACTCCATGCTGATGGGATTTTGGAATCACTTGATGCTTGCGAACCATGCCTCTTGGGCAAGATGACTAAAACGCCATTCTCCGGAACAATGGAGCAAGCAACAGATTTGTTGGAAATCATACATACTGATGTATGTCGTCTGAAGAATATTAAGGCTTGTGGCGGGTATCATTATTTTCTGACATTCACAGATGATTTGAGCAGATATGGGTATATCTACTTGATGAAACACAAGTCTGAAACATTTGAAAAGTTCAAAGAATTTCAGAGTGAAGTGGAGAATCGTCGTAACAAAAATAAAAGTTTCTACGATATGATCGCAGAGGTAAAATATTTGAGTTACGAGTTTGGCCTTCAGTTAAAACAATGTGAAATAGTTTCACTACTCATGCCATCTGGAACACCACAGTTTAATGGTGTGTCCGAACGTCGTAACCGTACTTTATTAGATATGGTGCGATCTATGATGTTGTGACGCCCCCGATTTGACCGTACACAAATGTGTACGATCAAGATCAGGGACTCACGGGAAGATATCACAACACAACTCTAAAACATAAATAAGTCATACAAGCATCATAATACAAGCCAGGGGCCTCGAGGGCTCGAATACAAGTGCTCGATCATAGACGAGTCGGCGGAAGCAACAATATCTGAGTACAGACATAAGATAAACAAGTTTGCCTTAAGAAGGCTAGCACAAACTGGGATACAGATCGAAAGAGGCGCAGGCCTCCTGCCCGGGATCCTCCTAACTACTCCTGGTCGTCGTCAGCGGGCTGCACGTAGTAGTAGGCTCCTCCAGGGCCGTAGGAGTCGTCGTCGACGGTGGCGTCTGGCTCCTGGACTCCAGCATCTGGTTGCGACAACCAGGTAGAAGGGAAAGGGGGAAAAGAGGGAGAAAAGCAACCGTGAGTACTCATCCAAAGTACTCGCAAGCAAGGAGCTACATTACATATGCATGGGTATAAGCGTAAAGGGCCATATCGGTGGACTGAACTGCAGAATGCCAGAATAAGAGGGGGATAGCTAATCCTGTCGAAGACTACGCTTCTGGCCACCTCCATCTTTCAGCATGTAGAAGAGAGTAGATGGTAAGTTCACCAAGTAGCATCGTATAGCATAATCCTACCCGGCGATCCCCTCCTCGTCGCCCTGTTAGAGAGAGATCACCGGGTTATATCTGGCACATGGAAGGGTGTGTTTTATTAAGTATCCAGTTCTAGTTGTCATAAGGTCAAGGTACAACTCCGGGTCGTCCTTTTACCGAGGGACACGGCTATTCGAATAGATAAACTTCCCTGCTGGGGTGCACCACATAACCCAACACGCTCGATCCCATTTGGCCGGACACACTTTCCTGGGTCATGCCCGGCCTCGTAAGATCAACATGTCGCAGCCCCACCGAGGCACAACAGAGAGGTCAGCACGTCGGTCTAAATCCTATGGCGCAGGGGTCTGGGCCCATCGCCCATTGCACACCTGCATGTTGCGAACGCGGCCGGAAGCAGACCTAGCCTAGCAGGCGTTCCAGTCCAATCCGGCGCGCGCCACTCAGTCGCTGACATCACGAAGGCTTCGGCTGGTACCACGACGTCGAGTGCCCATAACTGTTCCCGCGTAGTTGGTTAGTGCGTATAGACCAAATGGCCAGACTCAGATCAAATACCAAGATCTCGTTAAGCATGTTAAGTATCCGCGAACTCCGACCAGGGCCAGGCCCACCTCTCTCCTAGGTGGTCTGAACCTGCCCTGTCGCTCCGCCACAAAGTAACAGTCGGGGGCCGTCAGGAACCCAAGCCCACCTCTACCGGGATGGAGCCACCTGTCCTTTCAGCCCCCTCATCAGAATCACTTGCGGGTACTCAACGAGCCGACCCGACTTTAGTCACCACATGTGTCATGTATATAAAGTATAAAGTATATACCCGTGATCACCTCCCGAAGTGATCACAGCCCAGTAGTATAGCATGGCAGACGGACAAGAGTGTAGGGCCACTGATGGAACACTACCATCCTATACTAAGCAGTAGGATAGCAGGTAAGGGTAACAACTGTAGCAACAATGACAGGCTATGCAGCAGAATAGGATTAACCGAAAGCAGTAACATGCTACACTACTCTAATGCAAGCAGTATAGAGAAGAATAGGCGATATCTGGTGATCAAGGGGGGGGGCTTGCCTGGTTGCTCTGGCAAGGAGGGGTCGTCGTCGACGTAGTCGATCACAGGGGCAGCATCGGTTCGGGGTCTACCGGAGAGAAGAGGGGGAAGAAATAGTAAATATAAAGCAAACATAGCATCACAAAGCATAACGTGGCAATATGTTGTGCCGGGTGTGACCTAACGTATGCTAGACGTGTTGCAGACGGAGAGGGAAACATCCGGAGGGGTTTTCCCGACGTCTGGCGTTTTCCGGGCAGATGAAAAGAGAGGGGACGGTTCCATGTTCAGCATGCTAGGGGCATGTGACAGATGAACGGACCGCGTATCCGGATTCGTTGGATTTTTCTGAGCAACTTTCATGTAGAAAACATTTTGATCCGAGTTACGGTTTATTTTATATTAATTTTTATAGTTTTAATTCATTTTCTAAATTTAAAAGATTTAATTAAATCCAAAAATAATAAGGTTAATTGCTAGATACACCCAGAAGTGTACCCAGCCAAGTGTTGGAGTGGCTGACAGTGGGACCCGGTTGACTGCTGAGTCAGCAGTCAACTGTGGACCAGTTGACTGGTCAAACTGACCCGAGGGCCCATCAGTCAGTGACTATTAGAGTTAACAGCAAATTAAATTGATTTTAATTAAGTTAATTAGTAGGTGGGGCCAACCTGTCATTGGGTCATTAGTTCAGAGAGCTCGTTTTAATTGCACGGGTTATTTAGTGACGTGGCCCCCACATGTCAGTGGCATAGAGGCCAATTAGCACGAGGCTAAAGATGTCCATGTCGGCACTATATGGTGACGATGGCAGAGCGCGCGGGCGATGACCAAGCGCTCGTCTCCGGCGACCGTTGGCCGCCCATAGGGGTGCTACGGGCAGCTGGGAAAAGCGCCGCGTCCGGAGACGCGAGTGGCCGGTGCTGGGGTGGCCGGAAACATGGCCGGTGACGAGGTTTGGCGGCGTCGGGCGGGCAGCAGCGAGGGGGAGCGGGGAGCGTCCATTGTCGGGCTTGGTCAGAGGGGGCGCGGGTGGACGAGCGCCCGTGCGGGGCCAGTAGCAAGTAAGCGGAGGGGAGGGCTGCGATGTGTGCGCAGGGCAGAGGCGGGCTACAGTGCCGGGCGCGGATCTGGCTGCGGCCGTAGGCGGGGCTGGGCAAGGTCTGGACGGGGTGCACGCGGCCGGAGTGCGTGCGGGGCGGTGGTGGCCGCGAGCGGGCGCCGGAGCGCGTGCGCGACACAGAGGTGGGGAAGGCGGGGAGGTGTTCCTCACCCCCGTTGTAGAGGTGCGGGCGGCGTGGCTCTAGGAGGAGGACGAGGAGGCGACGACGATGATGGGCGGCTCCGGCGAAGCAGTGGCGGGACAAGGCAACGACGGTGTGCGGCGGCGGCGGCGGGGGCGCCCGGGGTGCGGCCCAAATCCAGTCGAGGTGGAGGACGGGGCGTCAGGGCGTCGAGCGACGCCGGCGACGGCAAGGGGCGACGGAGCGTCGTGGTGGCGCCGAAGGCGGCGATCGGCGTCGAGGGCGAGGCCCTGGATCCAGAAGGGATCGGGCAGAGGAGGGGCGAGGGGAGAGGGGATCGGGGGGTGGGGGGTTGTGCGGTCGTGGGTTAGGGTTACGGAGTAGTGGGGGTAGTAGTGGGTTAGGTGGACCGGGGTGGGCCGGCCTGTTGGGTCGTGGCCCAGTGGGCCAGGGGTTTTTTTTGACTTTGTTTTATTTCCTTTATTTTTATTTATTCTTACCTATTTTATTTTAGTTACATTTTATTTTAGTTTTAGTAAAAATTATCACTAACACCTAAATTGGTACTTCTAAATAAACTACTACCACATTAATTCTTATCCCAACTAAAATAGCTTTAACATTTTATAAAATTTAAAATGCATTTATTTTATTATTTAACCTACAGTTTTAATTATTTTGAACACTTAATCATTTTATTAAATTTAGGTTTCTTCACCACTATTACCCAGGATTTATTTAACACATTTACAACATTTTAGTTTTCACTTTTGAAAACTTTAACTATTCGACTTGATCTTAAATTTGAATTTGGATCGGTTCTAAACTAGCACGAGATTAGCAACAGTAATCATGGTGACGTGGCATCATTACCAGAGGGTTACTGTAGCTTGATTACCCGGGCGTCACATATGTCTCTTACCGATACCACTATCGTTTTAGGGTTATGCATTAGAGACAGCTACATTCACGTTAAATAGGGCACCATCTAAATCCGTTGAGACGACACCGTATGAACTATGGTTTGGCAAGAAACCTAAGCGGTCATTTCTTAAAGTTTGAGGTTGCAATGCTTATGTGAAAAGGTTTCAACCTGATAAGCTCAAACCCAAATCGGAGAAATGCGTCTTCATAGGATACCCAAAAGAAAATGTTGGGTACACCTTCTATCGCAGGTCCGAAGGCAAGATATTCGTTGCTGAAAATGGATCCTTTCTAGAGAAGGAGTTTCTCTCGAAAGAAGTGAGTGGGAGGAAAGTAGAACTTGATGTGGTAACTGTACCTTCTCCTGAATTGGAAAGTAGTTCATCACTGAAATCAGTTCCAGTGATGCTTACACCAATTAGTGAGGAAGTTAATGATGATGATCATGAAGCTTAGGATCAAGTTACTACCGAACCTCGTAGGTCAACCAGAGTGAGATCCACACCAGAGTGGTACGGTAATCCTGTTCTGGAGGTCATGTTACTTGACCATGACGAACCTACGAACTATGAGGAAGCGATGATGAGCCCAGATTCCGCGAAATGGCTTGAGGCCATGAAATCTGAGACGAGATACATGTATGAGAACAAAGTGTGGACTTTGGTTGACTTGCCCGATGATCGGCAAGCCATAGAAAATAAATGGATCTTCAAGAGGAAGACGGACGCTGATAGTAGTGTTACTATCTACAAAGCTAGACTTGTCGAAAAAGGTTTTTGACAAAGTTCAAGGTGTTGACTACGATGAGATTTTCTCACTCGCAGCGATGCTTAAGTCTGTCCGAATCATGTTAGCAATTGCCGCATTTTATGAAATCTGGCAAATGGATAAACAAAACTGCATTCCTTAATGGATTTATTAAAGAAGAGTTGTATATGATGCAACCAGAAGGTTTTGTCAATCCTAAAGGTGCTAACAAAATATGCAAGCTCCAGCGATCCATCTATGGACTGGTGCAAGCATCTCGGAGTTGGAATATACGCTTTGATAAGTTGATCAAAGGATATAGTTTTATACAGACTTGCGGTGAAGCCTGTATTTACAAGAAAGTGAGTGGGAGCACTACAACATTTCTGATAAGTATATGTGAATAACATATTGTTGATCGGAATTATTCTGCGCATAAAGGAGTATTTGAAAGGAGTTTTTCAAAGAAGGACCTTGGTGAAGCTGCTTACACATTGAGCATCAAGATCTATAGAGATAGATCAAGACGCTTGATAAGTTTTTCAATGAGTACATACCTTGACAAGATTTTGAAGTAGTTCAAAATGGAGCAGTCAAAGAAAGAGTTTCTTGCCTGTGTTACAAGGTGTGAAATTGAGTAAAGACTCAAAACCCGACCACGGCAGAAAAGTAGAAAGAGAATGAAGAGTCATTCCCTATGCCTCAGTCATAGGTTCTATCAAGTATGCTATGCTGAGTACCAGACCTATTGTGTACCTCACCATAAGTTTGGCAAGGGAGTACAATAGTGATCTAGGAGTAGATCACCGGACAGCAGTCAAAATTATCCTTAGCGGAATAAGGATATATTTCTCGGTTATGGAGGTGATAAGGAGTTCGTCGTAAAGAGTTACGTCGATGCAAGCTTTGACACCGATCTGGATGACTCTAAGTCACAATCCAGATACATATTGAAAAGTGGGAGCAATTAGCTAAAGTAGCTTCGTGCAGAGCATTGTAAACATAGAAATTTGCAAAATACTTACGGATCTGAATGTGATAGACCCGTTGACTAAAATTATCTCACAAGCAAAACATGATCACACCTTAGTACTCTTTGGGTGCTAATCACATAGCGATGTGAACTAGATTACTAACTCTAGTAAACCCTTTGGGTGTTGGTCACAGGTCGATGTGAACTATGGGTGTTAACCACATAAAGATGTGAACCATTGATGTTAAATCACATAGCGATGTGAACTAGATTATTGACTCTAGTGCAAGTGGGAGACTGAAGGAAATATGCCCTAGAGGCAATAATAAAGTTATTATTTATTTCCTTATATCATGATAAATGTTTATTATTCATGCTAGAATTGTATTAACCGGAAACATGATACATGTGTGAATACATAGACAAACAGAGTGTCACTAGTATGCCTCTACTTGACTAGCTCGTTGATCAAAGATGGTTATGTTTCCTAGCCATAGACATGAGTTGTCATTTGATTAACGGGATCACATCATTAGGAGAATGATGTGATTGACTTGACCCATTCCGTTAGCTTAGCACTTGATCGTTTAGTATGTTGCTAATGCTTTCTTCATGACTTATACATGTTCCTATGACTATGAGATTATGCAACTCCCGTTTAGCGGAGGAACACTTTGTGTGCTACCAAACGTCACAACGTAACTGGGTGATTATAAAGGTGCTCTACAGGTGTCTCCGAAGGTACTTGTTGGGTTGGCGTATTTCGAGATTAGAATTTGTCACTCCGATTGTCGGAGAGGTATCTCTGGGCCCACTCAGTAATGCACATCACTATAAGCCTTGCAAGCATTGCAACTAATGAGTTTGTTGCGGGATGATGTATTACGGAACGAGTAAAGAGACTTGCCGGTAACGATATTGAACTAGGTATTGAGATACCGACGATCGAATCTCGGGAAGTAACATACCAATGACAAAGGGAACAACGTATGTTGTTATGCGGTTTGACCGATAAAGATCTTCGTAGAATATGTGGGAGCCAATATGAGCATCCAAGTTCCGCTATTGGTTATTGACCGGAGACGTGTCTCGGTCATGTCTACATAGTTCTCGAACCCGTAGGGTCCGCACGCTTAAAGTTAGATGACGGTTATATTATGAGTTTATGTGTTTTGATGTACCGAAAGAGTTCGGAGTCCCGGATGAGATCAGGGACATGACGAGGAGTCTCGAAATGGTCGAGATGTAAAGATCGATATATTGGACGACTATATTCGGACATCGGAAAGGTTCCGAGTGATTTGGGTATTTTTCAGAGTACCGGAGAATTACGGGAATTCGTATTGGGCCTTAATGGGCCATACGGGAAAGGAGAGAAAGGCCCCAAAGGGTGGCCGCACCCCTCCCCATGGACTAGTCCGAATTGGACTAGGGAGGGGGGGCCCCCTTCCTTCCTTCTCCTTCTCCCTTCCCTTCTCCTACTCCAACAAGGAAAGGAGGAGTCCTACTCCCGGTGGGAGTAGGACTCCCCCCTTGGCGCGCCCTCCTCCTTGGCGGGCCGCCTCCCCCCTTGCTCCTTTATATACGGGGGCAGGGGGCACCCCAAAGACACAACAATTGATCTCTTGGATCTCTTAGCCGTGTGCGGTGCCCCCCTCCACCATAATCCACCTCAATAATATCGTAGCGGTGCTTAGGCGAAGCCCTGCGTCGGTAGAACATCATCATCGTCACCACGCCGTTGTGCTGACGAAACTCTCCCTCAACACTCGGCTGGATCGGAGTTCGAGGGACGTCATCGAGCTGAACGTGTGCTGAACTCGGAGGTGCCGTACGTTCGGTACTTGGATCGGTCGGATCGTGAAGACGTACGACTACATCAACCGCGTTGTGCTAACGCTTCCGCTTTCGGTCTACGAGGGTACGTGGACAACACTCTCCCTCTCGTTGCTATGCATCACCATGATCTTGCATGCGCGTAGGAATTTTTTTGAAATTACTGCGTTCCCCAACATGAGGTTCAGGAGTGTGTGTGGATTTGTTGGCAGGGCAAGGCTCAACATTAATCTGCCGGGGTTTCGGAAGGCTGACATAGAAACACGGCGAAGGATAGTTCGGGAGATCATGGATCACTTCAATGTTCCAGAGCAGTGGAGAATGCAGGTGGAACACGCTGCACTGAAGAAGGCTAGGGATGCTTGCAGAAACTGGAAGCACGTGCTGTACAAGAAGTACTTGAGTGAAGGCAAGGACCCAATCCCCGCATACCCCCAAATTACAAAGGCAGACTGGGCAGAATTCAAAAGGGTCAAGGCAACTAAAGAGTTTGCTGAGAAGAGTTTCAAGCAATCGGAACTTCAGAAGAAGAACATACACCCCCACCGTATGGGTGTGGCAGGATACTACGGCATGAAACTGATATGGGAACAGGAGGACAAAGAAGCAGTAGCGGCGGGTGGGAATCCGGCCATTAGTGAAATCAGGGGCGAAAGCGCCAGAGACTACTTGCGGGCACGTGCAAAGAGCCGTGATGACGGAACTTATTACTTTGAAAATGCACGTGACGTCAAACTGTATGAAGTGATGTTAGAGGCTTCCAAGATCCCTGGAAGGTTCTACAGGAACTCAGGGCCATGTGACATTCTGTCCATTGCTCTGGAAACAAAAAAGCCCCCTGGCCGTGCAAGGGGTATAGGTGTTAATATCCCGCACAAGAGCGCTTTCACACTCAGCAAAGAAGAGAGGCTCAGCATGAAAAACGTGAGGAGTGAAATGAAGCAGAATGCATTGTATGAAAGGTTGAATAAGGAGATTTATCCGGCTGTTCAAAAGGATGTTGAGGAGTCAATGATGATGTAGAAGACTCTAACACTTACAGATAGCCAGCAGATGGGAGGGGAGGCGGGCATGGAGGATGATGTTTATTGCGCGACAACACTGCACAAGAGTAGCTATGCATCAGCTGACCCCAGCGACACTGAGACTACAGCTGCTCGTGATGATGCTATATCTGATCTATCTGGAATGAAAGACAGACTGAAGGGCGTTCTTACACATTATGAAGGTACATGAAAATGTGCAACAGCCTGGGTTTTCCCACCCTTCTTGGAAGATGGCCTCTTCTTGGACAATGTGCCATTGAAGCCGGGCTGTGTGAAGTGCTATATGACTGAAGTAAAGCCTGGATTCAATGAATTTGCCCTGAAGAATGTCCTAGGAGACTTCGATGAACAAAGAACCTTGGGAGAAACACTGTTACATCACATCCAGTGGCCATGAAAGGAAATAGAGTTCATCGGTCAGGCATAGCGCTGCCAGCTCAGCGGTTCGGCATAGATAAATCGTCTGCTAAGCAGTCCATCCAAGCTTCACCGTCTGCTCGGCAGTCTACCTTGCAGGCAACCAGACGTTCTGCCAGAAATGCTTCAAGTACCAAGAAGGAAGTGGCCAAAAAGGCTACACCCACGACCACGAGGAAGCGCGGCGGGAGAGTGAAGAGGAAAGAGAACGATTGCCTCTTACTTAAAGCACTCATCGCCCAGAACCAAATTAACAGCAGCTTGTTCGAATCAGGGAGTAATATTATTTCTGACGCCATGGATGATGAAGAAGTACATTTGTTGCTTGCTAAAAGTAAAGCAGACGTACTTGAAGCACGCAATAACGTCCATGGCTAGCCATTTCTTGTTGGCAAATACTTTGATGAGTGCAGCTCCAGTTGCCGCGAGTTACATGAATATTGCATGGATCAAATGTCAGCAGGTCATCATGCTTTGCTAGTACACTACAATAGAGATCATTTCCGACACGATGCTGGTTCCATCAATGTGAGTTTCGAGTACTTACATCTCTTCTTCAACTTCAACGTGCTCGATGCCACTCTTGTTAGATGCCTGATTTTGTAAGTACTTAACAAACTCTGATCAACTTCTCCATACAAGGCTGTAAATGATAAAGAGCTAACTGCATTTTATTCCTCTCAGGGGATTGAACGCGCAGAGAAGAAAATGCTAGGGTGTATATTTCATAAATCCTAAAGTAGCAAATGGCACAACAATACATGCTAAGGACCTACGGGACTGGGCCGTTAACACGGTCGTCTGTCTCTTCGAAAACATGTTCCATGCATAATCATTTCTCTGGCCATATCATGAATGGTAAATCAAGTAAACAACCACACATACACTTATTGTCTTTCAAATTTCGACATAATTCGTAAGTTCATGGCTTTCTTAATATGTAGTGATCACTGGATATTGGTATTCATTGTTCTAAATAAGAACACGGTTTACTACATCGATTCTCTCAGAGAGTCAACAAACGCTCAGGATCTGACGCATGTTCAGCAATTCATGGATAGGTATTGAATTCTATGATGTTCAAATTAATTTGCATTCATATCTGGTTCAATAATTGATGTTGTCAAAATTCAACATCATTTGCAGTGTGCTCGCATTGTGGAAAACTAAACCAGGGAACCTGTTCAAGAGGAACTACCTCTACAGCACGAGATCGTTTCTCCGGTAACACACCGAAATCCGTTATTTTCGGAAAATTTATCCAACAGTCTGCAAATACCTTTCCTTACGCTAGTCAAATGTTCAAGCTTCTAAATAAACCTCTTTCTATTTTGTCCAAAGAAAAAATAATACATCTAACGCCGGTTAGGTTGTTCCTAACATGACAAATACATGACTAATTCTGTACAAAAAAATTCAGTGTCCTCAGCATGAAGCAGGGACCAACCTTTGTGGATACTATGTCTGCAGACACATGATCTCCATCTGCAAATCTGCTGCTAGTTCTGACGATCCTCGCGAATTAGTACTAGTAAGTCTATCTTAATTAATATCTTCTACTCCACTCATATGGCACATTCTGATCTTAAAAATACTGCAGCTCATCTTAAAACCAAGGACCCCTGAACCACTCCCGGCTGGTGAATTGTTGATGGTTCGGAGATTTATCAGACTTCTTCCTGGATCACTACATCAATCCCACTAGTGATAATGAAGATTTCAGCATGCGTTCTCCTGAAACATTGAGTAAGATTTAGCCGCTAAACATATAACGCATGGATCCATTGTTGTCCATCTGAGAGGTCTTCGTATTTCGTACACTATGATTAATTATGTAATGCATACATGTGTGGACAAATCATTGGAATTTAGCTACCATATGTTCAATTGCAATTGTTGCGAAATCTGATGAATGTTCTTCCTGTGGACACTATTTGTTCAATTGAATATTGTGGCGAATTTGCTTTTTGCGTGCTGATTCAAAATGGGATATTTTTGTTTTAACCTGGCAATTGCTCCGCACACGGTTCAACTAAATGAGTGTGTGCGATCCACATCGGAAAGCATATGTCAATCGTAGCGGAACTGTCGGTGATACACAGCAGATCGCAAACGATTTGCGGTGCTACTACGTGTGCGTAGGGTCTCCGGAACCGTTTGTGATATCGCGTTATCGCACACGAGAACTGGGAGTAAACCGTGCCCAATGCAAAATACAATCTCAGTGGTAATTTTTTCAGGAAACATGTGGGATCCCAAACGAAAAGCACACGTCACTCTTGCAGCAATCGTCGGTGATACCCAACAAATCGCAAACTGTCTGCAGAACTTGTATGTGTGCGAAGGGGCTCCTGAACCGTTTGTGATATAACATTATCGCAGATAGTAATTGTTGGCAAACGTGTGCGATGGAGTCTAGCATGGCAGACGGGTTACGCAGAAAACTCATGTGCGATGGGGCGCAAATTGCACACAGTTCATATGTTGGCCCGTGTGCCTTACATACTGTTTCCCAAACGGTTCATTACAACAGACCGTATGGTTTCACTGCGTCATTAGAAACGCTTAATCACCGATACCACACGTGCGAAAGAATTTAGTGTGTGCTGCATCGCACACGATTACATTTTGGAAGGCCTCTGGATCACTGCTCCATATCCCCGATGGTTTCTGGGTCGTGTGGGAAGGACGCCCTATCGCACACACTCACTTGGCGACTGTCCCAAATGTCGTTGCGGAAAGGGTTAAAAACCATTTGTATAGCACCGACGCGTACCAGTGATACATTGTGAACATTCACCTATGGAGGCACCTTTCTGCATGCTTGTGGTAGAAGCTCAGAGTATGACATTACAGCCGGCCATACGCACTACAATGTGTAAACAGTACACTTCACATGATAAACGAACAAAATTATTATGCATTTCAAACCTCTTGGGTTCACCTTGAATATGTGAGGAACATGGTAACACATGAACACGTATTGCCATGATCAGAATTATAGAAGCAAACAAAAAGTCAAATACAGATAGTTTTACCACCAATTAACCATGGCCGATATATTATACCATGCATAACCTAAGCTTGCCTGCACACTGGAAGTCCATAGTGTGATGTAAACAATGAATAGTACTTTTTAAAATAAATTCACATCACTAAGTGGTTTGGATCATGATTGCAAAGTATGTATCGTGTTTGGAGTCATGCCCTCTCAAATCCTTCTGACAATGGCATCTTGCCACGTGTGAAGTATAATCTCAAATTGTGACGTGACAACCGGCACTGCGAGCTTGAATTTGAAAATAACCATGACACAATCACACGAGGAATGTGCTTTCTTCAAGTGACATGCACGAACAAAATGTCTGTGCATTGCAAACCTAAATAAATTAGCGAGGAACACGGTAGTACAAGAACACATTACAAAGCAAAGTAGAACCACGCGAGGAACATGGCATCACATGAATTGTGGTTTATTTTTTTCTTATGAAAGTGGTCACGACTATTTGTGAAGGTGCTGCAAGTTTACAGAAAGTTGTTCTCGAATAATACGAAGGAAAATATAATCTAAAACTGAACAAAGCTCAATTTTATCCTTTCCTCCCATACTAAACATTCCCTAAAATGATGTTCCCTCAAATTTTCCATACCCTCCAATCGTTTTTAACTGCCCGCGCACCCACCTAATGCCAACCCTCCCCAAACACCGCCTCTTTTTTCCACACATATCATGTCCCCTGCCAAAAACGAGTTGTCTCCTCCTTTACCCCTCTCTCTCTCTCCCTGCCTCCAGATCCACCCCTCCCTGCCGGTGGTTCTCACTAGCTATGGCCACAAATCGTTTGGTTAGGGAGCCGCTCCCGACGGACGGCGTTCTGCTATGCCCCATTTGCTATGATGGTAAAAGTACCCAAAGATCTCAAGCAAATCGATGAGTTCTCTTTGCGTTCTTGTGTTTAAACTTCTCCCTCGGATGCATATTACTTCCCGCTCTAATGGATGATCTATTGCTAAAATACGTCGAGATACATCCATTCGAGCGACAAGTACTAAGGATCGATCGGATGGAGTAAAAACTTTGGGTTCTTATCCGGTTTAAGATTAGGGTTCTTATTGCACCCCGGGTAAACACTACATGTCATTCTATCTATGGTTCGTTGACTAGCAAATCGTTGATGTAATCTATGAGTATATCTTCTTCTGATTAAGTCGATATGTTTTTGAAAGATGCTTTTGGTCTCAACTAATTCATTTTGACAATATGACGATTGGTAGTTCATTTCCTGGATCGTAGAACATGTACATGCTGAAACTCACTAAATACCACCACTTATTTATTGAACCGTCACGTCCCCTTCAGGAAACAAGACGTCCTCCCGTATCTCTCAATTATTCCCCTAGTAACCCACCAAATTTTCATGTGTGTTCACATTACCAAATCTAGTCAGTTTCTAATACGTCTCCGTTGTATCTACTTCTCCAAACACTTTTGCTGTTGTTTTGGACTCTAATTTGCATGATTTGAATGGAACTAACCCGGACTGATGCTGGTTTCAGTAGAACTACCATGGTGTTGTTTTTTGTGCAGAAATATAAGTTCTCGGAATTGGACGAAACTCTTTGGTGATTTTTATGGGATATATAAAAATACTAGAACAAAGATCCATCGGAGGGGGCCACCAGTTTCCCACAAGGAATAGGGCGCGGCCACCCCATGGTACGCCCTGTTACCTTGTGGGGCTCACATGGCTCCACTGACCCTAATCTCATGCCTATAAATTCCTTTTCCCCGAAAAAATAAGAGAAGAAGTTTCATCGCGTTTTACGATATGGAGCTGCTGCCACCTCCTGTTCTTCATCGGGAGGGCTGATCTAGAGTCCATTCATGTCTCCGGAGAGGGGGATTCGTCGCCATCATCATCACCAACCCTTCTCCATCACAAATTTCATGATGCTCACCACCGGTAGTGAGTAATTCCTTTATAGGCTTGCTAGAAGGTGATGGAGTTGGATGAGACTTGTCATGTAATCAAGTCAATTTGTTAGGGCTTGATCCCTAGTATCCACTATGTTCTGAGATTGATGTTGCTATGACTTGCCATGCTTAATGCTTGTCACTAGGGCCCGAGTGCCATGATTTCATATCAGAACCCTCTATGTTTTCATGAATATATTTGAGTTCTTGATCCTATCTTGCAAGTTGTATGCACCTATTACGTGTTATGATCCGCATGCCCAAAGTGACAATAGTTGGGATTCTTTTCGGTGATTACCGTAGTTTGAGGAGTTCATGTATTCACCATATGTTAATGCTTAGGTGAAGTAGCAAACTTAGGATCATATTTCATTCTTGCATTCAGAGATTATTCTTTCAGTATACATAATAGTTTCTTAACATCATCTCTATCATTACAAGCAAGAAGTTCTCTAGTTATCTTCTCATCCACAACCTAACCCTCGGGTATCTTAGGCATTTCAATTCTAGGAGAGCTAGGTCTAATAGGTGAATCATAAATTTCATCAGTTTCAGCACTTTCAATTTCTTTAGCTCTAGCAAGTTGTTCATCAAGAAATTCACCTAGTGGCACAGTTTCATCAAGCAATGTACTAGCATCATCAATAGCATCATTCATAGCAGAAGTAGCATCATCAATTACTTGCGACATATCAGAATTAATAGCAGGTGGTGGTGTCACAAGCCTACTCAAAACAAAAGGTGAATCAAGTGCATATTGTGATGGTAGTTCCTCCCCTTGTCTTAGAGGGAACAATCTTGCTTCTACCATCTTACAGATTCTTCGTAGTGATCAACAGATATAAATCCCAAGTGACTCAGCAATTAGAGCTATGCTCCCCAGCAACGGTGCTAGAAAAAGGTCTTGATAACCCACAAGTATAGGGGATCGCAATAATTTTCAAGGGTAGAGTATTCAACCCAAATTTATTGATTCCACACAAGGGGGTCCAAAGAATATTTGCAAGTATTAGCAGTTGAGTTCTCAATTCAACCACACCTGGAGAACTAAATATCTACTGTAGAGTGTTCAGTAGCACAGTAATATCATAATTTGATAGTAATGGTAATAGTAGCGATAGTAACGGTAACAGTAACAGTAGCAGTTTTGTAGCGACTGTAACAACATCAACAATAGTAGTAACTTAGGAAAGACCAATATATGAAAAGCATAGGCATTCGATCAGTGATGGATAAGCGTGTTGGATGACATTCATCCTGTAACAGTCACAACCTAGAGCGATACAGAACTAGCTCCAATTCATAAATGTAATGTAGGCATGTATTCTGTATATAGTCATACGTGCTTATGATAAGAACTTGCATGACATCTTTCGTCCAACCCTCCCATGGAAGCGGGGTCCATAAGTAAACTAAGGGATATTAAGGCCTCCTTTTAATAGAGAACCGAAACAAAGCATTAACACATAGTGAATACATGAACTCCTCAAACTACGGTAATCACCGAAAAGAATCCCAATTATTATCACCTTGGGGTATGCATATCATAACACGTAATAGGTGTGTATAACTTGCAAGATAGAATCAAGAACTCAAATATATTCATGAAAACATAAAGGGTTCAGATCTGAAATCATGGCACTCGGGCCCTAGTAACAAGCATTAAGCATAGCAAAGTCATAGCAACATCAATTTCAGAACATAGTGGATACAAGAGATCAAGCCCTAACAAATTGACTCGATTACATGACAAATCTCATCCAACCCCATCACCGTCCAGAAAGCCTACGAACGAATTACTCACTCCCGGTGATGAGTATCATGAAATTGGTGATGAAGAAGGGTTGGTGATGATGATGACTATGAATCCCCCTCTGCGGAGCCCTTAACGGACTCCAGATTTGGTCTCCCGATGAAGAAGAGGAAGTGGCGGCAGCTTCGTATCGTAAAACGCGATGAAACTTCTTCTCTTATTTTTTTCTCGGGAAATAGGAATTTATAGACTTGAGATTAGGGTCAGCGGAGCTCTGTGGGCCCCAGAAGGTACTTGGGCGCGCCGCGCGCCCAAGTGCCTTGTGGGCCACTGGTGGGTCCCCTCCTGTGGGTCTTCACTCCAGTATTTTTTATATATTCCATAAAATCTCCAAAAAGTTTCGTCCAATTTCGAGAACTTTTGTTTTGTGCACAAAAGCAACACCATGGCAGTTCTGCTGAAAACAACGTCAGTCCGGGTTAGTTTCATTCAATCATGCAAATTAGAGTCGAAAACAAGAGCAAAAGTGTTTGAAAAAGGAGATACGACAGAGACGTATCAATGCCACATTGGTCCCGGCCTACAAATTGTTTGAGATAACTAACAAATTTGCTAACAGCCTCTTGGATGGACGACCATCTATGTTGAAGAGAGCACGGGGCACAGTTGGTGCATATTGGGTGTGGCTTCAGATAGTATTTTTTTCTTGTGGTAAAGTTTCCAAAAAAATTACAATACTTCTCGCCTTTTTGCTCGGTTCCACAAATCAGATTCATGCTAGTGTTGCACGAACTTTCACACAACAAAACATCCTCAAATTGTGTCAATGTCAGACCTCTAGGGTTCACAAGTTTCTTCTTCTTTTTAATATGTGATGTTTGCCCAGCTTCAAACGCCCAGCTTCAAACGCCGAGGAACTGGTATCCTCCATGGTAAATCGCAAAGGCCCATGACCATTATTTATCATGTCATGCAATATTTGTTTCTACAATAGGCATCACATTTTAACTATCTTCCTACTAATATGATCTGATGATATGTGCAACAAAAAAATCTATGAACGCAAATGTGAAAGGGTCAAAAATTATACCGGGTCTTGGTTGAGCATTCTGTCGAACATGAAGTGTACATGCCTGGAGCCGGCATTGCCTGAGGACACCGGATGCATTTGGAGCTCCGGCGAGTCGGCCATCATGTCCGTGTCAGGGAAGGCTTGCGAAAAGCTCAACTCCAAGATGCCCTTCCACTTGGAGGGCGTGACGGAGTCGGGCAACGACGACAAGCTGTTTGTTTCCGTGGCCACGACCGACGGATTTGGCCAGCGTCGTGTCCATGTCCTCAGCAACGGCCACCAAGGTCGCGTCCACAACTGCCTTTGTCGTCGCTATCTTCTCCGCCGCCTCACGCTCGCGCTGCCTCCGGTGGCGCTCCTTCCGGGCAAGGTTCTCCGCCTTGCAAGGATCCGCCACCAAGTCGGGGCCCCCGACTGATTCCGCCGAGGCATCATCTGTGGCCATGGAGGCGGATAAGATCGTCGGCGACGACATCAGCAAAGGCGGACGAGGACGGTGAGCAAGGGAGGCGGTGGGCGGCTGCACGGCGGTGGAAGAAATGGAGGAGGGAGGTGAGAGGAGTTCGGTCGATGCGGATAACTAGTCAATTTCGTTCCGATTTGGAGTGGGCCTGTCTTGACAGAGCCTACGTGCAGGCGTGTCCGGGCGTTAGTCCTCCCCATATCCGCCCAGGGATGAGCTGAATATGGGGAGTGCCGGTCAATCCGGGTGTTTTGGCCGGAAATGGGGCGCCCAGTTGGGTGCCGTATTTATTTTCCGGTCACCGACCGGGCAGCATGTCCGGGCGTTTGGGGCGGGTATGGGGGGTGTCCGGTTGTAGATGCTCTTAGTTGTTTAACAGTTATTTTTATATTTTTAACGACCATAAGAATAGCATTATAAATTTATCTGTCGACCCAAAACATTTGCATTTTTGTCGCTGTAAAAATACCGTGTGCGTAAAAGCGTGGACTTTTCCGGCAGTGTCGGACCCAAGACGAAGGTTAGCCCCGGCCGACTCACGGAGGTGGATAAAAAAGCTACTACTCGCAGAAACGAGATCGAGCGTGCGTGCATGTCCACATTTGTTCCTGCGCGCGCAAGATACTAGGAACCAACCTAGAAACGGCTCGACGGACGGGACAACATGTAGAGCCACGGACGGGAACTAGAAGAGAAGCCTACACACCAGACTCCACGAATGAATCAATTAAACAAGTGGTCTCAGCTTTTACATCCAGACATTACATGGTTGATTAGATTACGGGGCGCGATCGATCTGACTCGGGGCGGGAGGCGCATGCAGGCGGGGGCGGCGTTTCCACCGGCACCGCCCTCGGGACCCGCGGCGCGCGGTCGGGTCTGGCTCCGGCCGGGGCCGCCTCCCGTCCCGCACGAACGAACGCGCGGCCCTCTCTGGCTCCTCTGTCACGGAAGATATCTCGATCAGTTCTACCACTAGCCAGCTACGTGCCTCGTAGTTTGTCCTGCGGTAATCCCATGCACGCCCGGCCCACTACGCCCGCCCGCTTTTCACACCGAGGGTTTCCTTTCTTTTTCCCGGCCGGCCGTGGTTGGTGTTGTCCTGTTGTCCATGCGGGCAGCAGCTTATTGGGGAAAAGGGAAGATCTATCGGATGTTGTACTCTGGTGGAAGGAGGTCTATGCGTGGTCAAACCTTTTTGGTCGTTGTCTTTCGACATTTTCTCTTTGAATACTCAAACTCTGTCGGTTTATGTAGACGCCGTGACTCAGGGAGTGAAATGTTTTTTTTTTCCAAAATGAAGGTTGAGCCCCCAGTTACTACATTGACTAATCCTTGCGGCAAATAATTTTACATGCAAAACAAGACTATGGCAATTCTACACTACGTACATTTACCATCGTATATTTTTTCAAAGAGTGAATTTCATTTTTTACCCCTATAAGATTGACGTTTGTGATATATATTACCACATTTAGTGGAAATTCTCAATTAATACTCAACTAGCAAAAGAGCCAGTCCTTTGCAACGGGAGAAAGAAAATACCACATTCCCCTCAGCCAATAACCATGAGTGAAGAGCCCAATAGGTGAACGCCCTTTCTTTCAACACTTGACATCCCATATGTGTTGCCACTTATCCTCCTTCCCATTCTTGTCGACGGTGACCTCAATGCACACATAATCACAACGCGTTTTGATGTTGTCAATTCTAAGACATCTCTCTCGGTATAAGATGAGAAATCTGATTTTTATTGTGAGGTTTTGGCAAGGCGTGCATGCCTGGTTATAAATGGTTTCTTTCGTCTCTAATCCTAGTTTTGATGAGGTGTTTATTTCCATTCCGGATCGGCATCGGTATGAAAAGAAAGACAGATCAATGCACTATTGATTAAGGTTGAACCCTTAATAGCATTTTTTAAATGGTTGACATGTAAATAACATCATATCCAGATTCTACATATTTTTCTAACCAAATTTCATATCTAACATGTTAAATCTGGAATTATGGTTTGAAAAATATGCATATTTTTAAAAAGCATTTGATGTGTATTACGGGTTGATTACTCCAATTATTAGGGGTTACCTGCACAAGCAAAATTCCGACTTAAAACTGAGCTGTGGGTTGATTACCCGAAACATCAAAGGCTTTTTTGCAAAAGTGGAAATCTGACTTAAAACTGGACCGCACGTTGATTGCCAGAAACATCAAGGGCTTTTCAACAAAATAGCATTACAGACGAAGAATAACTATTTTCTTTATTAATAAAGTACTGATTTAGGCTTTGTGATACATTTTACCCCACACTTCATTTTTTTCCTCAACTTTTGTTCTGACGGGATTGGCCACGTTGCACCTTTTTCGCTTGGTGTTCTCTGGTTTTACATATAGTGGAGAATAGGCACAGTCAAGTCTAGCTACACCAAACGCACCCACACCGCACCACACTCACCACATCGCGCCGCACAACTGCACCGTAGTTCACCACCGCACCCCACTCTCTCCTGTATCTCTAGGTTTAGGGTTCCAGCGACGGCGATCTGGCGTTGGAGAAAGCGGCGGTGGTAGCTGGAGCTGAATCAGCGAGCGTACGGTGGTTCTTTCGATGGTTCGTAGTTATCGAGCAACAAACAAAGATGGGGACTGCCAAGTCGACTGAAAAGCTGAAGCCAATGGAGGAGGCCATTCCGAAGATGACCAGCTACAAGCGGGGAGCCGAGGCATCCAGGAACTCAATCATGGTAAGTTTCCCTCTGGTGATGACTTTTGCTTGGTGCCTCCCGCTCGCTCACTCACTAGGCTTATTGACGAGCAAGCTTTGATTTTGTGACAGGAGCGTACACAGGGCCGTCCCATAGGCCGGGGCAACGGGGCGACCGCCATGGGCCCCTGGGAGGTAGGGGCCCCGGCCCAGGTAATAGTATAGTATACATGTTAGGATATTTTCTTCTTTAGGTCCGGAAAAACAAGAGGAAAATAATAAGGCCCAAGCCCACCACGTAGCTAGCACCCATGGACCGAAAGAATCGATAGCTACGCGGCCTACGCTACCCGGTCGATCTCCTCCAGCTCCAGTCCTCGCCTCCTCGGCTCCTCCCCCAAATTCTCCAATCCCATTGAACAGGGCCATCGCTCCCGTGCATCCATTAATGGAGACCGATGGTGCTACTCCCTTCCCCAATCATCTCTCTTTGCATCCTCAATGTTCCCCATCAAGTAGATGTTTGAGGAATTGAGGCATCGCCGCATTAGAGATGGTACATCTCCCTCCAATTCTTCTCTTCCTAGTTCATACTCTTCTGTTGGCCTGTTATTGATAGCTTCATTGGATCCAGCGATGAGAAGGGGGGACAGGGAATGAGTGTTGCAGCCTTGCAGATCTAGAAAGTTACATCGACAATTCGACATCAAGCCATATGTGCATATTCAGGTGCTTTTGTTCCCTGTATTGACTGTTTTTCTGCAATTGTTGGTGACATATCTTCTAAAAATGTTGATCAGTGAGAAAAGGAAGTGAAAAAACGTAGAGATGAACTAGTAGAATCATAGAAAGGTTCAATTGACATTTTTTAGAAACGGTAGTTCTTCGAAGAACTTAAAGTGTTCAGAAGTATATTTGGTTTCTTACTTAGCTTGAAGGACTTCTATCGAATGATGATATTTAATCACGCAAATTTTGTGCTAAATTTGTAGAAACGGTTTATCAAAGTTATGTTGAATTATATGATCTCTTCTCGGAATTACGACTACGACAAATGACTATACCAGAATCTGCTGTGCCATTGCGTGCTATGGTGATTTTTGAGTTTGTTGGAGACATAGACTCTTTTCCAAATATAGTAATAGCTTATCGAATTTTATTTGCTTTACCATTCACTGTAGCATCAGCTGAACGCGGTTTCTCAAAGTAGAAGTTATTGGGAAACTATTTGAGATTATCAATGTCACATGAAGGATTAAATGGTGCTGCTACTTTATGCATTGAGAAAGCAAAGTTGGATAAAATAAATACCGATGTACAGATCTGATCATCATATTCAGGAAGCTTTGGAGACATTTTCTTCGGGTGAAGACATCGAGTAACGAACAGATTAGAGAAAATAGAAACTAATGTAAGTTTTCATGCATTAACATTATATCTCATGATAACACAAACGCTTCAAGTTGCTATCAGCTTTGACAAGGTTTTCATACTTTGAAGAGCGAGATGATTGTCTCTTTGTGCCCCTAAGAAGAGCGATCCTTTGTAGAACAATATTGTTTCCATACTATTAGGATGTAGTTCTCTAGACCATCAATCTATGCTATGTACTGAATTGCTTTCGAAATACAATACATTCTGAATTTCTATTTGTCCATAAGGGCCCCATTTTGTCGTCTCGCCCCAGGGCCCCGAATATGTATGGACCGGCCCTGGGCGTACAGCTCGTCCAGTGCATCTATTGGCCAGCACAGCGTGAGGATGAGAAGCTCCTACAATGTTGCGTACAGGGCCTCCACTCCAGTGCGCTTAATGTTGCTGGTGCGATGCCGATGCCAAATGATGAAGTTGACAAATAGGAGGAGTAGCACAAGATGAATAAGAAGATGAGTGTGAGCGACATGAGAAGCGGAAGCCCTAGGGCGTTTGGAAGATGGCCTTGGCTTTGTTTTCTTGAAGTCGGAGGAAGAGAAGAAATTGTGCTCGAGGGCTCCGAAGCACGAAGATGCAGACCCTTGTGAAAGAACATGTAGTGCCCCCATGTGTGGTTTTGGTAATTGACGACATTCTCTATGGACTAATAGTTGCCTTGAGTTATATTTGAAAGATTTGTCCATAGGCATTTCTTGAAGTCCATGTGTTTGTTTCAAGGAGTTTATGAGCTGGCCAAGGTGCTATTCAAGGAATTATCCAAAGTTTGGTCAGAGAGAAGACATGAGACAAGGTTGATCAAGACTAAGTTAAGGAGTGAATCAAGTTGATCAACACACAAAGCGTAGAAGATGTACCGAGTGGGATCAAGTGGTCCCATGGTATGGTAAGCATTGTCCATTATGCTTTGTGTACTAACACATGGTCTACGTGACAGTTCTATGTGGGGTTAGATATGTTTCCATGGGCTTGCGTCAAGAGGAAGATCTCATACAACCAATGGAGGATGACATCAAGTGGTGATTATCATCAAGATTGCGGTGTGCAAGTTCAAGTGGAGCATCACGAAGAGATCATGCTTGAAGCTTGCCTTCCATTGGGGTGACAATGGACTTGTGAAGATGTTCCGAAGAGTGGCTCACCTATAGTGGAGTATGGGGGAGCAATCTACTAGTCTCCATCGATCCAATGCAATCAAGAAAGGTGGTCCAACTTGAGGGAGTCAAGATCGTCATCATCTAGCTCAAGTGAACTATGTGCAAGGCAAAGGTTTGCCCTTGATAGGTTTCTATTTTACTGGTCTCATGGTGGTAGTTGGGAGACCGGGTTATATGATCGATTCCTGTAGTATCAAGGGGGGCTCTCAAGTTAGTAACTTGATTGTATCGTTCGTAGAGAGCTCAAACCATTGCATCCTTGCATCATCTTTCTTGGTTCTTGTTTGGTGTTTCTCTCTGTGAGTTTTAGAGCTTTTAGTCATCTTCATGACAAGCTCAAGTTCATCGAAAACGAAGTTCACTTATGCATCTTCTATGATGTTTTCGATGTTGGAGTTTTTGCCGATTCTTCATTCTTAGAGGTTTCACACCTCTATATCATTGGCATTTTTCTATTGCCTCTTCTATGTTTTTTCTCTAGTTTTTGGATATCTCTTGTCGTCCTCTATCCAATGTGACGCCCGGATAATCATGCTACAGTAATCTCACGTTAATGATGCCACGTCACCACGGTTACTGTTGTTAACCTCGCGATGATTCGAAACCGTTTCAAAATTTAAATTCAAATTAATGTCAATAATAAAAGTTTTCAAAAATATAAACAAAAATGTTCGGTGGGTGCCAGATATTGCACTGATAATTATTGTGGAGAAAACATATTTTTAGAAAATGCCTAACTATTTTAAAATAATGTAAAACAGAAAAGAAAATAAATAAAAAGAAAAGAAAATGCAAGAGAGGAAAAAAAACAAAGGAGGAACCCCCCTCCCCCCACTGGACCCTGGCCCAACTGGGCCGACCCCCAGGCCCAGCCGGCCGGTCCACCCCTCTCACCTTATCCCCTCACCCCCACCCACTCACCGACAGCACCCACTCCCCCCCCGAAATATCTCCTCCTCCCTCCCCCGATCCAGAACGGGATCGAGAGGAGACCACCGTCGCCGACCGCCCCGTTGCCGTCGCCGCCCGGAGCTCGCCCTCGCCGGAGCACCCCCCCCCCCCCCGCCGGCCTGCTTCCCCTCCTCCCCTGCGTCGCGTCGTCCCCGACCCCCTCCACGAGCCCCGCTGCCCCGTCCCTACAAACCTCGGTGAGGCCACGGCCTCGTCCTCCTCTCTCCCTCGCCCCCGCGCTCACCGCGCCCCGCGACCACCGCGGCCGCCCTGGCCACCGGCCTCGCCTCGCCGCACCCTCTGCGGGCGAGCGCCCGCCCCACGCCCCCCCCTCCATCGCCGTGCACTCGCCGACCCGGGGCCCGAACGCGCTCACCGCACCCCCGCCTTCCCCTCCTCTCTGTCCCGCACGCGCTCCGGCCGCGCGCACGCATCTCGCCGCCGGCCCACGCGCGCCTGCGTTCGGCCACCACGACCCGGCCTCCTCCCCCGTCTCTCCCTCGGTCCCGTGGTCGCGCCACCGCGCCTGCCCCTCCGGGCCACTCCGACCTCACCGGCGCCACCCCTCGCCTCCACCCGCCGTGGCCCTTGGCCGCGCCGGCGAGCCCCGCCCTCGGTGCCCCGGCGACCTCGTCCCGCCCTGCGGGCAAGCGCTCGCTCGGGTGCGCCCGCACCCGTGGACCAAACCCCCTCGCCCCCCCCCTGGGCCACTGCCAGGTGGGCCTCGCCCCCCTGAGCCACTGCCCCCTGGGCCCGAACCCCGTGGGCCTATGACAAATGGGGCCCAGCCCACAGAACAAAAAAAAATGAAATGATTAAAAAAAAGTAATAATAATAATAATAATAAACTAATTAATAAAAATTAATAAATTAATAAATAAAATTAAAATTAATAATAAAACAAATGATAAAAATAAATTTAATTAATTAAGTTAATTAATCCTGTTTAAATTAATCTAATTAGATAATTAATTAACTAAACAGTAGTTAATTAGGTAACAGCCCCTGACAGGTGGGACCCACCTGTGAGGTTGACCAGGTCAACGGTCAACGTTGACTGCTGACGTCAGCATGACATCATGCTGACGTCATAAATCCATTTTCGAATTAAATTAAATAATTAATTAAATTCCAGAAATTAATAAATTCTTTTGAAAATCATATCTTTTAATCCGTAATCCGGATGGAAATACTTTGTACATGAAAGTTGCTCAGAACGACGAGACGAATCCGGATACGTAGCCCGTTCGTCCGCCACACACCCGTAGCATAGCAAACCTATAACATTTCACCTCCGGTTCATCTGTCCGAAAACGCAAAACATCGGGAATACTTTCCCGGATGTTCCCCCCCTTCGCCGGTACCACCTACTATCGCGTTAGGACACACCTCGCACTGCTCATTGTCATGTCACGCATCGTCATGCTTATGTTTGCATTGTATTTACTGTTTCTTCCCCCCTCTTCTCTCCGGTAGACTACGAGACCGACACTGCTGCTGCCCAGTTCGACTACGGAGTTGACGACCCCCTCCTACTTGCCAGAGCAACCAGGCAAGCCCCCCCTTGATCACTAGATATCGCCTATTCTTCTCTATACTGCTTGCATTAGAGTAGTGTAGCATGTTACTGCTTTCCGTTAATCCTATACTGATGCATAGCCTGCCCTTGCTTCTACTATTGTTACCTTTACCTGCAATCCTACATGCTTAGTATAGGATGCTAGTTTCCATCAGTGGCCCTACATCCTTGTCCGTCTGCTGTCCTATACTATCGGGCCGTGATCACTTGGGCGGTGATCACGGGTATATACTTATATACTATATACATGACACATGTGATGACTAAAGTCGGGTCGGCTCGTAGGAGTACCCGCAAGTGGATCTTTGTGGCGGAGCGACAGGGCAGGTTGAGACCGCCTAGGTGAGAGGTGGGCCTGGCCCTGGTCGGCGTTCGCGGATACTTAACACGCTTAACGAGATCTTGGTATTTGATCTGAGTCTGGCCATTTGGTCTATACGCACTAGCCATCTACGCGGGAGTAGTTATGGGTATCCCGGCGTCGTGGTATCAGCAGAAGCCTTCGTGACGTCAGCGACTGAGTGGCGCGCGCCGTGTTGGACCGCTTTGACGTAACCGCTGTGATCGTGTGGGTTGCTAGGTCTGCTCGCGGCCGCGTTCGCAACGTGCAGGTGTGCATAGGGCGATGGGCCCAGACCCCTGCGCGCTTAGGATTAGACCGGCGTGCTGACCGCTCTGTTGTGCTTAGGTAGGGCTGCGACGTGTTGATCTTCCGAGGCCGGGCATGACCCAGAAAAGTGTGTCCGGCCAAATGGGATCAAGCGTGTTGGGTTATGTGGTGCACCCCTGCAGGGAAGTTTATCTATTCGAATAGCCGTGTCCCTCGGTAAAAGGACGACCCGGAGTTGTACCTTGACCTTATGACAACTAGAACTGGATACTGAATAAAATACACCCTTCCAAGTGCCAGATACTACCCGGTGATCGCTCTCTAATAGGGCGACGAGGAGGGGATCACCGGGTAGGATTATGCTATGCGATGCTACTTGGAGGACTTCAGTCTACTCTCTTCTACATGCTGCAAGATGGAGATGACCAGAAGCGTAGTCTTCAACAGGACTAGCTATCCCCCTTTTTATTCTGGCATTCTGCAGTTCAGTCCACTGATATGCCCCTTTACACATATATCCATGCATATGTAGTGTAGCTCCTTGCTTGCGAGTACTTTGGATGAGTACTCACGGTTGCTTCTCTCCCTCTTTTCCCCTTTTCCTTTCTATCTGGTTGTCGCAACCAGATGCTGGAGTCCAGGAGCCAGACGCCACCGTCGACGACGACTCCTACGACACTGGAGGTGCCTACTACTACGTGCAGGCCGCTGACGACGACCAGGAGTAGATAGGAGGATCCCAGGCAGGAGGCCTGCGCCTCGTGCGATCTGTATCCCAGTTTGTGCTAGCCTTCTTAAGGCAAACTTGTTTAACTTATGTCTGTACTCAGATATTGTTGCTTCCGCTGACTCGTCTATGATCGAGCACTTGTATTCGAGCCCTCGAGGCCCCTGGCTTGTATTATGATGCTTGTATGACTTATTTATGTTTTGGAGTTGTGTTGTGATATCTTCCCGTGAGTCCCTGACCTTGATCGTACACATTTGCATGCATGATTAGTGTACGGTCAAATCGGGGGCGTCACAAGTTGGTATCAGAGCCGACTGCCTGTAGGAATCCCCCTTTCCACACTCCTTGGCCGAGTCGAGTCTAGACATTACCAAACTTTTACTAACATGGCTGTGTGGCTTACGGGCCCACGTCGCCATTGGGTGGTATTAGGATCTTTTACTCCTTGTCTATACTCTGGGACTCTGATCTCTCTTCTATTCAGGTTAAGTGAATTTTGCTAAATCTAACATTAGGATCTCGTTATCGCTTTCACCCGGAGAGCCCCTTATTACTGATGATCGTCTGCTGCACGTGAAGACCCTGAAGATTCTCTCCGCTGATAACCCGAGAAGTTGTGTTCATCGCTTTTGCAATTCCCTTTCATCGATAAACTCCTATGGATAACCGCGTATACTCGCCATTCATACAATGTTTCCCAGTTGTTCTTGTTAATACAAGATGCCCCGAACCGCTCTCCGTGGTTCCAAGAATCCTTTGAGCTTACTGCTATACAGTTCTTTGTCACCTGAATACCCCTACAGATAATTCTTGCACTAACTGAGTATCCGCTCATCCCCAGTTGATTCAAGTATTTCGCAAAAGTGTTCAAAATATCATTCGATCTTCGAAAATCTTCAGGAGCCTTTTTGCTCTTGAAATTCTTGCTTACTTGCATTATGATTAATCTTAAGTCTCGTAATATTATTGGCATCTCTTGTCATTATCATTTTGAGTCCGTTGATTCAATTTGTTGCGAATGCTCGCAATCCTCAATCAGATCCTAGAATTCATCCTTCCGGCTCAGACGTCATTTTTAACATGAGCTGGATCTCGACCAATCAAATTGTCGTCGTTTGTACCCCTAAGCTTACTCAAGTTATCCATCCTTAATCAGAGCATTTGCTTCTGATCCTTTGATTTGGAAACTATAATTCCTTTACATGTGAGCTTTGAGTTAGTCAGTTGTTTCTATAATCAGATCTCCTTGCATTCTTCCTCCTCTGGTTGAGTACCGATGCTCACATCAGATCCCTTGTGGACCATCGGTTCCTTTGTTGGATTTTATCCGACAGTGTCCCTCCTATTGAATAACCTTGTGAGCCTTTCCATGGGTATATAATGCCTTTGGTAAATTGTATCATCTGCTTTTGAACAATGCTCTTCTTTCGAGCTTGTAATATTTACTCCGAAGTTTGTGGTATATGTTCCTAAAATGCCCCGATGGGTTGAACCTATGCTTTTCATAATATGTGTGAACTCAAAAGTTTTCATGAGTCATACTCTTCTGGTATTTTGCCAGATAAAAATTTTCAACACTGCAACTTCATCAAACGCGAGAAGTGAATGAAAGGTTATGCATTGAAGAAGTGGGAGTCGACCTTGAACTTTGTGTTCATGCCCATGGACACGATGTAGATCTTATCATTAAAAGCTTCTCTTAAATTAATTATTCCCTTGGTCTAAGTTCATCTTATATCTGGGATCTGGCCTTTTGCAATCGTGGTTCCGACCATGTTCTCCTTTAAATACCATTTCTTGGACAAGTTAAATCACTTATCTTCTGCATGTCAATACGCCTGCCCAACCTCTATTATGATCTACCTTTGAGTATTACCCCTGGTATCTCGAGGATATCTTACCATTGCACTACATCTTCTAAACTTTGATGAAGTACTACCTTACCTTGTCTTTGTCACTTCATGGGCTCTGGGTTGTTTGTCAACCGAGAACACCGAATAGTGAATCAAGTCCGCACTCCGATTCAATAACTCTAAGCAATTTTCGTTGCTTATGAGTTTAATAATCATTTAAGTCATTCCTAGCCTGATCGGCTATATCATTAGCGTGCTAAATTTTAACTGTGCTACCTGATCCTTAACCCCGGAGCACAACCTTTGATGATGAGCTAAGCTTACGCCGATCTTCCTCTCATACCATTTTCCCTTGAACAACAAGCTTGATTTCAAGTTTGTGTCCTACCCATGGTTCCAATAACCGTCTGCTTCATCATTCCTTTGACTTGATGTCGTCGCTGATTGATTGCATCCTCTTGAAACCTCCCGGCAAATGTGTCGGATCACCTTCAACACTTTGACTTCTTCCGAGATGTCAACTGTGTTCATGATGAGAAATACCCTCCTTGCCCTCGATGATTTTTATTATCATCGTCAAAACCCTTGACTTCCTTTTCATCGCGAACTTGTCCACATTATGAATACAACTTGCTCTCCAGCTAAGTGTTGTGTTCTGCCTTGAAGTATTACCGTCTTTTCTGTCGAGAATGTTGTGGGGATTGCTCCACCTCTTAGAAATTCTCTATATGATGATACTTCTCACCATCAACATTCTTCCTTGGTCCCGGTGTTGCTTTTAACCAGGATACCAATATGCTAACGATGTTGTTTGAGTTATGTACTTCTATCAACCCTATTGCTTTGAAGTTAACGATCGACAGTTCATTCTTAGACTGTTGGTTATTGATTTGTCACTCTAACGTTGATCTTGCTACCTAAGCCCATATCTCGCGTGCACCGTCAACCAATGTTTAATCGTGTATGTTTCCTCGAGCATACCTCATTATATCATTTGAACTGACAAAAGCTATCTCCTTGTTTACATAATTGTGGAAATCCATCTTCTGGAAATCTCGATGAATTGTCGCTGAGTACATCAGCCACCTCCTAACCCTCCCCTTGAATTAATGATGAACTTTTGTTTCAGAACTAGCTTCCATGGTTCCTTTCCCGAGAAATCTTACGATGTCTTATCGTCAATTTGTGTCGCACCTTTTTCGTTCAGGCATCCTAAGTCTGAGGTATCGTGACACCAATCAGATCTGAATCTCAGTCAGATATGATGGTTGGAACATATTTCCAAGAGTTATAACATTGGTCTCTACATAACCCGGTAAGGTGGTGTCTTTGCCTAGCACCCCTAGCCAGAGGACCTTTTGTTATAATTTCCTTTTTAACAAGGTTAACTATTCTTCCATGAGGAAATTGTAAGACTTACTCTATAAGTTGTTCCTGATGGATCCTTTGTGTATCCATGGCCTGATCTTACCTATTCACCATGTCAATGCTATCTCGAAGCATGTCTATGGTACTCTGATTTTCAACAGGAACATTTGAAGCCCAAAGCTAATTGTTTCCTGCTCAATTATCCAAACATCGTTGTATGGGTAATGTCATGAAATTTTCTCTCCCATACCTAAAAGAGTTTTCTACATTATATCATGTCATGGATATCATGCTCTGCTTGTCCTTGGGAAGGATATACCCTTGAAATATGTGTTTAAACACATTTTCCTTTCCATTCTTCTGTTTAATCTGATAATCATATTTTCCTTTCCATTGTTTGGGTTAACCTTTCTGGTGATCTATATGGTCTAAGCAGTATTATTCTCTCGCTTATGTAAACACCTCGGTGTACAACTCTGTCAGTAAGACCCTGTTACTATTGTTGATGACATACCGGTAGCCACCGATGGATGAGAACTTTGCCTATTGGTCCGCCTCGTTTCAACGAGCAGGAAAATGGTTCTCTTCGTCCCTCGCCCTTGGTACCAACGTGTTGCCGACATAACTGACAGGGTACTCTCTGACATGCCTTGCTATCATGACCGTGCAACATGTCACTGCTCCTATAAAAAAAACCCCACATGGTGGGCCCATAACCCACAGTTCCACAGGATCGAAAACTGACTCTCCTGTACACCGTGTTGTCAGAGTTATTCCTCGCTCTTGACTTTGTATGTAATTCACGGGCCACCTGCCTAGTGATCTATACTCATATTAGATGCAATGCTTATTCACATTGCTCTAAACCCCTTCAACACTTTGTTTCAGGCAACGAACGATTGCCTACGCGCTTGAAAACTTCTATTTTTGTACCTTCTTACTTTGCTCTCGATAATTTCTTAAGTTGCAATTCGAGAGTTACTTTCCGCCACCTTCGCCGATGTTATCGACCAGATAGTCAACCTTACGGAGGTTCGTTCTCCCGGAATACCCACCCTTCATTCCTTCGTAAGTACGATGGAGTTCCCGAAGAAAGGACGACAAGTTTATCATGATGACCTGAAACAGCAGAATGAAGACATCAATGTAATGGATCAACCTCTTCGAGAAGAACAACCAAGACCAAGAACACTCCCTAGAATTTCGTAACCCGGACCTTCACCCATTACTTCCCTCTTAAATCTCGGGACGAGATTTCTTGTAGTGGAGGAGAATTGTGACGCCCGGATAATCATGCTACAGTAATCTCACGTTAATGATGCCACGTCACCACGGTTACTGTTGTTAACCTCGCGATGATTCGAAACCGTTCCAAATTTAAATTCAAATTAATGTCAATAATAAAAGTTTTCAAAAATATAAACAAAAATGTTCGGTGGGTGCCAGATATTGCACTGATAATTATTGTGGAGAAAACATATTTTTAGAAAATGCCTAACTATTTTAAAATAATGTAAAACAGAAAAGAAAATAAATAAAAAGAAAAGAAAATGCAACAGAGGAAACAAAAAAAACAAAGGAGGAACCCCCCTCCCCCCACTGGACCCTGGCCCAACTGGGCCGACCCCCAGGCCCAGCCGGCCGGCCCACCCCTCTCACCTTATCCCCTCACCCCCACCCACTCACCGACAGCACCCACTCCCCCCCGAAATATCTCCTCCTCCCTCCCCCGATCCAGAACGGGATCGAGAGGAAACCATGGTCGCCGACCGCCCCGTTGCCGTCGCCGCCCGGAGCTCGCCCTCGCCGGAGCAACCCCCCCCCCGCCAGCCTGCTTCCCCTCCTCCCCTGCGTCGCGTCGTCCCCGACCCCCTCCACGAGCCTCGCTGCCCCGTCCCTACAAACCTCGGCGAGGCCACGGCCTCGTCCTCCTCTCTCCCTCGCCCCCGCGCTCACCGCGCCCCGCGACCACCGCGGCCGCCCTGGCCACCGGCCTCGCCTCGCCGCACCCTCTGTGGGCGAGCGCCCGCCCCACGGCCCCCCTCCGTCGCCGTGCACTCGCCGACCCGGGGCCCGAACGCGCTCACCGCACCCCCGCCTTCCCCTCCTCTCTGTCCCGCACGCGCTCCGGCCGCGCGCACGCATCTCGCCGCCGGCCCACGCGCGCCTGCGTTCGGCCACCACAACCCGGCCTCCTCCCCCGTCTCTCCCTCGGTCCCGTGGTCGCGCCACCGCGCCTGCCCCTCCGCGCCACTCCGACCGCACCGGCGCCACCCCTTGCCTCCACCCGCCGTGGCCCCTGGCCGCGCCGGCGAGCCCCGCCCTCGGTGCCCCGGCGACCTCGTCCCGCCCTGCGGGCGAGCGCTCGCTCGGGTGCGCCCGCACCCGTGGACCAAACCCCCTCGCCCCCCCTGGGCCACTGCCAGGTGGGCCTCGCCCCCCTGAGCCACTGCCCCCGGGCCCGAACCCCGTGGGCCTATGACAAACGGGGCCCAGCCCACAGAACAAAAAGAAAAAAATAAAATGAAATGATTAAAAAAATAAGTAATAATAATAATAATAATAAACTAATTAATAAAAAAATAAAAAAATAAAAATAAAATTAATAATAAAACAAATGATAAAAATAAATTTAATTAATTAATTAAGTTAATTAATCCTGTTTAAATTAATCTAATTAGATAATTAATTAACTAAATAGTAGTTAATTAGGTAACAGCCCTGACAGGTGGGACCCACCTGTCAAGTTGACCAGTTCAACGGTCAACGTTGACTGCTGACGTCAGCATGACATCATGCTGACGTCATAAATCCATTTTCGAATTAAATTAAATAATTAATTAAATTCTAGAAATTAAAAAATTCTTTTGAAAATCATATCTTTTAATCCGTAACCCGGATGGAAATACTTTGTACATGAAAGTTGCTCAGAACGACGAGACGAATCCGGATACGTAGCCCGTTCGTCCGCCACACACCCGTAGCATAGCAAACCTATAACATTTCACCTCCGGTTCATCTGTCCGAAAACGCAAAACATCGGGAATACTTTCCCGGATGTTCCCCCCCTTCGCCGGTACCACCTACTATCGCGTTAGGACACACCTCGCACTGCTCATTGTCATGTCACGCATCGTCATGCTTATGTTTGCATTGTATTTACTGTTTCTTCCCCCCTCTTCTCTCCGGTAGACTACGAGACCGACACTGCTGCTGCCCAGTTCGACTACGGAGTTGACGACCCCTCCTACTTGCCAGAGCAACCAGGCAAGCCCCCCCTTGATCACTAGATATCGCCTATTCTTCTCTATACTGCTTGCATTAGAGTAGTGTAGCATGTTACTGCTTTCCGTTAATCCTATACTGATGCATAGCCTGCCCTTGCTTCTACTATTGTTACCTTTACCTGCAATCCTACATGCTTAGTATAGGATGCTAGTTTCCATCAGTGGCCCTACATCCTTGTCCGTCTGCTGTCCTATACTATCGGGCCGTGATCACTTGGGCGGTGATCACGGGTATATACTTATATACTATATACATGACACATGTGATGACTAAAGTCGGGTCGGCTCGTAGGAGTACCCGCAAGTGGATCTTTGTGGCGAAGCGACAGGGTAGGTTGAGACCGCCAAGGTGAGAGGTGGGCCTGGCCCTGGTCGGCGTTCGCAGATACTTAACACGCTTAACGAGATCTTGGTATTTGATCTGAGTCTGGCCATTTGGTCTATACGCACTAGCCATCTACGCGGGAGTAGTTATGGGTATCCCGGCGTCGTGGTATCAGCCGAAGCCTTCGTGATGTCAGCGACTGAGTGGCGCGCGCCGTGTTGGACCGCTTTGACGTAACCACCGTGATCGTGTGGGTTGCTAGGTCTGCTCGCGGCCGCGTTCGCAACGTGCAGGTGTGCATAGGGCGATGGGCCCAGACCCCTGCGCGCTTAGGATTAGACCGGCGTGCTGACCGCTCTGTTGTGCTTAGGTAGGGCTGCGACGTGTTGATCTTCCGAGGCCGGGCATGACCCAGAAAAGTGTGTCCGGCCAAATGGGATCAAGCGTGTTGGGTTATGTGGTGCACCCCTGCAGGGAAGTTTATCTATTCGAATAGCCGTGTCCCTCGGTAAAAGGACGACCCGGAGTTGTACCTTGACCTTATGACAACTAGAACTGGATACTGAATAAAATACACCCTTCCAAGAGCCAGATACTACCCGATGATCGCTCTCTAACAGGGCGACGAGGAGGGGATCGCCGGGTAGGATTATGCTACGCGATGCTACTTGGAGGACTTCAGTCTACTCTCTTCTACATGCTGCAAGATGGAGATGACCAGAAGCGTAGTCTTCGACAGGACTAGCTATCCCCCTTTTTATTCTGGCATTCTGCAGTTCAATCCACTGATATGCCCCTTTACACATATACCCATGCATATGTAGTGTAGCTCCTTGCTTGCGAGTACTTTGTATGAGTACTCACGGTTGCTTCTCTCCCTCTTTTCCCCTTTTCCTTTCTATCTGGTTGTCGCAACCAGATGCTGGAGTCCAGGAGCCAGACGCCACCGTCGACGACGACTCCTACGACACTGGAGGTGCCTACTACTACGTGCAGGCCGCTGACGACGACCAGGAGTAGATAGGAGGATCCCAGGCAGGAGGCTTGCGCCTCGTTCGATCTGTATCCCAGTTTGTGCTAGCCTTCTTAAGGCAAACTTGTTTAACTTATGTCTGTACTCAGATATTGTTGCTTCCGCTGACTCTTCTATGATCGAGCACTTGTATTCGAGCCCTCGAGGCCCCTGGCTTGTATTATGATGCTTGTATGACTTATTTATGTTTTAGAGTTGTGTTGTGATATCTTCCCGTGAGTCCCTGACCTTGATCGTACACATTTGCATGCATGATTAGTGTACGGTCAAATCGGGGGCGTCACATCCAACAAGCTTGAGTTTGCTCATTTCGGAGCTCGTACGCAAAAGTTATGGCAGTTTCATTCGCAGGTCAGTTTTTAAGCGGTAGTACCGCTCGGTAGTATCGCTTATAAGAGGTAGTACCGCTCTGGGCACCGGTGGTACCTCTTATAAGCTGTAGTACCACTCTAGGAAGCGGTACACCGCTTGTGCATGACCTGTGCACATAACGGTTGGATTTGGGGAGGCCTATTTAAGGGGGCCTTCTTTCCCGATGGTCTCTATCTTCGAGCTTGTGTTCTTCCCCATTGTTGACCTTCTTCGAGCTTGCTATCTCTCAATCCCTCCATGGATTCTTGCTAGTTTGGGGGGGGAGAGAGAGGAGATCTAGGTCCACATTTCCACCAACCACTTTCTCCTCTATGTGAGGTTAACCCCTTGGATCTAGATCTTGGAGTTATTGGTGTTCTACTTCTTGTTCTTCCTCTCATTTTCCTCCATAGCTTTCGTTGCTTTGGTGGGATTTGGGAGTGAGGGACTTGGGCACTTCGTGTGCCCTTGCCATTGCATTAGTTGCATCGGTTTGAGTTCTCCACGGTGATACGTGGAAGTGAAGTTGAGAAGCTTATTAGTCTTGGGTGCTTGGTACCCTAGAGCTTGTTCCTCTTGGGTTCTTGGGCTCCCTAGATGGTTTGCAGTGCTTCGGAGCTCAATCATTGTGGTGTAAAGCTCCGGGCAAGCGTCGGGGTCTCCAATTAAGTTGTGGGGATTACCCCGAGTAATTTGTACGGGTTCCGGTGACCGCCCCCAAGGGTTGCCAAAGTGTACGGGTTCGGTGACCGCCCCCAAGGGTTGCCATTTGTACGGGTTCAGTGACCGCCCTCAAGGGTCCCTTAGTGGAATCATGGATCTTGCATTGTGCGAGGGCGTGAGGAGATTACAGTGGCCCTAGTGGCTTCTTGGGGAGCATTGTTCCTCCACACCACTCAAAATGGAGATTAGCATCCGCAAGGGTGTGAACTTCAGGATACATCGTCGTCTCCGCGTTCCTCGATTATCTCTTACCCGAGCCCTTTACTTATGCACTTTACTTTGTGATAGCCATAGTGCTTCATGTTATATATCTTGCTATCACTTAGTTATTTATCTTGCTTAGCATAAGTTGTTGGTGCACATAGGTGAGCCTAATTGTTTTAGGTTTTGTACTTGACAAATTAAATGCTAGTTTTATTCCGCATTTTCTCAATCCTAAACCGTAATTATTTTAAAGCGCCTACCCCCCCCTCTAGGCGACATCCACGATCGTTCACCTTGTGAGCACCATCAATGCGACTGCCAATCATACCCGACCAATCGATTCTTGTGTCTAGGTCGCTCCAGGGGAGGGGGCACACATTTTCAAAAGATCAAGCTTAAGTTCGATCTTTGAAATTCGGGCTCTCCACGAAATTGAAGGTTGTGGGAGCATTAATGTCTATCTAATCCCACTCCGCTATTGGATTCGCTAGACACATGTTTAGTATTTCTGCTTCTTCCCTGCCAATCAATCCAAGACTGAGCGACCGCCATCAAGCTCGAAGTCTAGCTAAATGTTTGTATTGTAGTTTTGCTATATGTTTGTATTTTTTTCCTTTTGTTGTGTTTTTCTTAGTGGTGTTGGGGTGCTTCTCCTATTTGGCTTATACTTTTCTACTAGGATGCTGGAGTATGCATTTCCTGGGAACATCCTAGGTCACGAGTGCCTTCTGCACCGTTCGTTCGCGCTCGCCTCCCGTAGGTGCCTGTCTGGCGCACTCCAGGCCATCCGGTTGGATTGGGCATTTGCTACTTCTTCAGCTTGCGTAGGTTTTTTCCTTGAAGAGGAAAGGGTGATGTCGCAAAGTAGAGATAAGTATTTCCCTCAGTTAAGAACCAAGGTATTAATCCAGTAGGAGGAACACACAAGTCTCCAATAATTGCACCTACACAAACAAAACAAATACTTGCACCCAACGCGATAAAAGGGTTGTCAATTGAAAGTGCAACTATCCCTCGGTGGTTTTGGTAATTACTAACAACATATAGCTCATTGAACTAATGCTATTTCAAGATTACTATTTCAAGAAGTTCAATGATTGGCATGGCATGGATTAGAAATGTGGACCCCTCAAAATGCTAAGGACACACATTGGCTCAAGCTCAAGACTCTACATTTTCATTTTAGTGATCCAAGATCACATTGAGTCCATAGGAAAAGCCAATACTATTAAAAGGGGATGACATGTTTCTTAATGGCTTGCTTGCTCAAAATGCTTAGTGATATGCTCCAAAAACCCTCAACCACTTTCTCATATCCACATATCTGCCAAACCAAAAGTCAAACTCGGCCCTACCGATTTGATCTATCGGGCGCCACCGAGTTTATTTGACATAGCCACTGCCAGAAACCCTAGTCACTTCGGTCTCACCGATAGGGATCTCGGTCTCACCGAGATGGGATTGCAAACTCTCTGTTTCCCTTCTTAACATTTCGGTCCAACCGAGATGAGCGATCGCTCCCACCAAGTTCGCAATGCAAACTCTCTGTTTCCCCTTCGTAACATTTCGGTCTCACTGAAATGAGCGAATCAGTTCCACCGAGTTTGCCTGACCAACTCTCTGGTTAGCTTATTACCAAAGTCGGTCCCACCGAGTTTGTGTAATCGGTCTCACTGAGATTACGTTATGCCCTAACCCTAATGAAATCGGTCCCACCCAGTTGACATGTCGGTCCCACCGAAAAGCCTAACGTTCACATTTTGAACTGAATCAGTCTGACCGAGTTTCATGATTCGGTCCCACCAAGTTTGGTAAATTGTGTGAAACGGTTAGATTTTGTGTGGAGGCTATATATACCCCTCCACCCACTCTTCATTCGTGAGGATAGCCATCAGAACATGCCTACACTTCCAGCATACATTTTCTGAAAGAGAACCACCTACTCATGTGTTGAGACCAAGATATTCCATTCCAACCACAAGAATCTTGATCTGTAGCCTTCCCCCAGTTGCTTTCCACTCAAATCATCTTTCCACCAAATCCAAATCCATGAGAGAGAGTTGAGTGTTGGGGAGACTATCATTTGAAGCACAAGAGCAAGGAGTTCATCATCAACACACCATCTATTACCTTTTGGAGAGTGGTGTCTCCTAGATTGGTTAGGTGTCACTTGGGAGCCTCCGTCAAGATTGTGGAGTTGAACCAAGGAGTTTGTACGGGCAAGGAGATCGCCTACTTCGTGAAGATCTACCCTAGTGAGGCAAGTCCTTCGTGGGCGATGGCCATGGTGGGATAGACAAGGTTGCTTCTTCATGGACCCTTCGTGGGTGGAGCCCTCCGTGGACTCACGCAACCGTTACCCTTCTTGGGTTGAAGTCTCCATCAACGTGGATGTACGATAGCACCACCTATCGAAACCACGCCAAAAATCTTTGTGTCTATATTGCATTTGCTCCCTCCAAACTCCTCCCTTTACCTTCATATGCAAATGTTTTACATTCCGCTCCTATACTCTTAGACTTGCATGTGTAGGTTGATTACTTGACTTGTTCTAAGTTGCTAAAATCTGCCAAAACTTAAAATTGGGAAAAGGCTAGATTTTTATTTGGTCAAGTAGTCTAATCACCCCCCCTCTAGACATACTTTCAATCCTACAAGTCGTATCAGAGCTTTGGTCTCCATTTGCCTTGATTTCTATAGCTTTTGGTGATCATAGCCTTGGTTTCACAACCTAGGAGAGTATGGCGTCTAGCGAGGGAAATTACCACCGTAGAGGTCCTTACTTTGATGGTACTAATTTTGCTAGTTGGAAGCATAAGATGAAAATGCATATTCTTTGATGGGAGAGAACCAAAACGTGAAGACCGTGGAAGAGTTGAAGATGCTGGAATACAATGCTCAAGCTTGTGATATCCTCTTCAACGGATTGTGCCCCGAAGAATTCAACAAAATCAGCCGTCTTGAGAATGCAAAGGAAATTTGGGATACTTTCCTTGATATGCACGAAGGTACCGACTCCGTCAAGGAATCCAACTTGGATGTGCTTCAAAGTCAACTTAACAAGTTCAAAATGAAGGATGGTGAAGGTGTCGCTGAAATGTACTCTAGGCTTGCTCTCATCACAAATGAGATTGCTGGCTTAGGAAGTGAAGAGATGACCGATAGATTCATCACCAAGAAGATCCTAAGAGCCTTGGATGGAAAATATGATACCGTGTGCACATTGATCCAAATGATGCCCAGTTACAAAGATCTCAAGCCTACGGAAGTCATTGGAAGAATTGTTGCTCATGAGATGTCACTCAAGGATAAGGAAGAGCTTCACAACAAGTCAAGTGGTGCTTACAAAGCCTCATGTGATACTCCTACATCATCAAGTGAGAAACAAACCTTCAATGAGGAGTTGAGCCTAATGGTGAAGAACTTCAACAAGTTCTACAAGAGTAGAAGCAAGGAAAGAAGTTCCAAGCCAAGGTCCTACAATGACAAAAGATCTTCTAGTCGTGAGCGTAATTGCTACAATTCTGGAAGACCCGGACACTACTCCAATGAGTGTACAGCTCCCTACAAACGAAGAGAAGATTCACCCAAAAGGAGAAGTAGAAGAGAAGAATCACCTCCAAGAGAGAGAAGGGGTAGAGATGATCGTTATGAACGAAGAACCACTCGGAGAAGCAAGGGTTCGGAAAGGAAGGACAAATCATCAAGGAGCTACACAAAACGAAGACATCAAGCTCATGTTGGTGAATGGGTATCCGGCTCCGACTCCGACCATCACTCCGAAAGAAGTTATCACTCCGACTCCGAATATACTCAAGATGAAGGTGTTGCCGGTCTAGCACTTGTGTCAACCAACTCCTACGACATATTTGACTCACCAAATGAAGGAATTGGGAGATGCTTCATGGCTAAAGGCCCAAAGGTATCACACCCTGAGTATGTTGATTTCAATAGTGATGAAGATGACTTGCTAGGTGATGATGATTTACTTATTGATAACTCTAGTGATGAAAACTATGATGAACTTGCTATTAATCATGTTAATCAAGATAAAACGAATGATGATGATAAGAAGGAGATTGAGCGTCTAACTAAAGAACTAAACACTCTAAGTTAGCTCATGAAACTACCTTGGAAGATCATCGAGAACTTTTAAAGACTCATGAGAAGTTACGCTTTGAAAAGCTCAACCTTGAGCAAGAGCATGGGTTCTTAAAAGCGATCAATGATGATCTTCGCAAGAAAAGTTCTTCTTACATTGCCAAGCGTTTACTCTTGTCTACTTACATGCCACAAGTTAAATCTAGCAACAAGAGTAAGAAAGATTCTTCTTCTAGTAGTAACAATAATCATGCTAAATCCAATAGTGTTGCTTCTAGCAGTTCTCTTGATTCCACTAATGATTCTCTTAGCCAAGTTACACTTGAGCAAGAAAATAGCTTATTGAAGGGAATTATAGAGAAAGGTGCTTAGAAGAGTCTTGCCGGAAGTAAGCAATTTGAGCAAATTGTACGCAAGCAAGGAAGACACCGGAAGAATCAAGGTGTTGGTTTTGAACGAAAGTTCAATGCCAATGGAGTTGAGTGGGAAGAAGATCAATACCCCAAGACGAAGTTTGTTCCTCAACAAGAGAAGTATGATCCTACTTCTTTCCAAGGGACACAAGCTCAAGATGATCTTCCACCACAAGACCACAAGCAAAAAGGCAAGGACAAGCTTCAAGAGGAGATTGATGCATTTGAAGAAGCTCCTAAGGCCTTGGTCAAGTGGGTTCCCAAGACTACATCAAGTTCTACTTCATCAAGTACGACTACAACTCCAAGGATTCCCATCAAGATGATGTGGATCCCGAAGAAGAAGAACTAGAGAGTTCTTGAGGGTGACTCCGCCAACATACTTCACTCATATCATTTTGGCGAGGACAAGTGCAAACAACTTCCACATCTTGCACTAGTTCAAGGAGTCACAAACCCTCTTGTTGGTAAGACAAGGGACAAGGTAACCTAATGCTTTCATGGCCATCATCTGATGCATAAATCACTCTATGTCTATGGATATCCTTGTTTGTTCCTTGTGGGACTAACCCGTGTAGGTATTGAAAGTGCAACTCACTCCAATGGATTGCTCCGAATGATCTACATCAACATTGAGCATCCACATCTTCAACATCTACATGAAGTCATCATCGACAAAACCCAAGGTTAGTTCATCCCTCTTAGGGGGGATATCACATCTAGGGGGAGCTTTACTCTAATCAATTGAGCTAAAGCAACTCTAATGGTGTGAAAACAACAATGCTTTATGTAAAAGTGGTAACCCCACTTGTGCTTAAACAATGAGTATGACCTATGATCAAATGTTCTCATTTGACTCCTAAGTCAATATACTCATATATAGATGACCTAGTCATCGCCAATTGCTTGATAGATGCTAGAGTGTTTGTGCATGCTTTGTCACATATTTCATTTGCCATTTTATTGTGTGAGCATGTGGATTGAATATTTTATTCATTCAAGGACATCCACTTGTTGTTTTGATTGATTGGCTCTTTCTCTTTTGCCAAGTGGATGGACAAGACTGCCTAAGAACTTCCTCTAGCTATCTATGCTTTTCTCGTCTCAAACTCTATTCATACTCATCACAAAGTTTGATCAAGTCAGATTCGAACCACTCTGTGTGAGGAGCACTCGGAGTTCCCAATTCGTCATAGACTTAAACTTCCAAAACCTCTCTGTGCATTTCGGTATGACCGATCCATCCACTTTGGTCACACCGAGTTCACTGAGTTGATCTAGGTTTTCAATCTCGGTGCAACCGATTTGAACTTTCGGTCACAACGAGTTGCAGTAACCACTTGCGATTCTGCATCTCGGTGCCACCGAGTTGTTCCACTCGGTCACACCGATAGGGTCAGGATATATATACCCACGGGTGAGATTTTACAAATTTCTTCAAAACCCTCCATCCCGCGTGTATCCTGCTCTACCGCCTCGGGTCTCCGAATCATCTTCTCGTCGCCAGCGACCTCCCGCTGCTGGTTTCCGTCGCCGTCAACGGGATTCAACCCCACCGTTGCCTCCGTAGCAAACTCACCGCCGAACTAGGGTATGAGTTCGATCTTTTTTGCTAATTCCTTACTCCGATTCTTAGCACAATGCAATGCCATGTTCTTTACCACGTATGAGATCAATATGTCCAGAGAAAACGTCCTTTAGGTTAGGTTTGATTCCAAAATTTAGGGTTAGGTTTCCGCCGAACTCATCTCGGACCGACCGAGTTGTGGAAATCGGTCTCACCGATTTGGCTTAGGCCATTGCACTTGCACTTTTCGGTCTGACCGAAAGCTGCAAATTGGTGCGACCGAATTTAACTCTCAGTGAAACCCTAGCAACCTCGGAGCCACCAAACTGTGACTCGGTCTGACCGAGTTCACTAGTTTAGACTCCAAACGTTGCTTCGGTATCACCGAGTTTGACAAATCGGTAGCTCCAAAATGATTCCTGTGGAGAACTAAAACTAAGTTTTTGCCTCATCTGTTTTGCAAAATCTCTACACTTTGGGATGCTCATCCACTCTACCTCATCTACATCTATTCACAGGGTTTGCTGTCTGTTTGCTTTGCCAGTATGTCTGATCAAAGTGATAGCCAGAACAAGTCAGAAGAGCAAGTGAACATGAGTGAGGGCACTAGTCCCTCAAGCAGCTATGATGAGGGCAGCAGGAGCACTCCCAGTAATTTGCCCAAGGCAGCCACCAGATCAAGGAAGAAGAGAACCTCAGATTCTGAGGATGAGGACTATGTGGCCACAGAGGAGGAAGTTAGCTCCAAGAAGAAAGTCCTGAAGAAGGAGTATGGCACTGCTGCTACAACCAAGCCTGGTTTGCACAAGAAGGTGCCTGCCAAAAGAGTGCCAACATCCAAGCCAAGGAAAGTTCCAATAGGAGAAACCATGCAGTTCAAAATTGAACAGTCAGATGTTGATGTGGCTGGTGACAAAAAGAAGAAAAGGGCAAGAACCAGAACTGCAAAAGTTCTTGGAAAATCAACCATGGTGAGAGACACAGAAGAAGATGAAGATGAAGATGAAGAGGATGTTGCACTAGCACCCAAGGTCCCAAAAGCTTATGGGGGATGCTATCAAGTCAGGGGCTGCTCCTTCAAAGCCCAAGACTGCCCCCAAAGCTACTGCTCAAGCTCAGAAGCCTTCTAAGCCCAAGAGAAGCACCAGGAACATCCTAGCTGAAGAGAAGAACAAGGCCCCGGTGCCTAAAGTTGAAGAAGAAGATGCTGAAGCCCAAGTGTTGAGGAAACTGAAACCAAATATTCCAGACCATAATGACACTCATCCAGTGGTAGAGGATATGAGCATCAGGAAGGATGCAGGTCTGAGACTTTGGAGACAGTCTGATCCCTATGTTGTGAGAAGGAAGACTGCTGTGGACTACAAGTTCCACACCAAAGAACAACAAGATTTCTATGAAACCATTCTGCTTGACAAGAAGCCTATAGTCTGTGATATGAAGTGGGTTGATTGGGAATTCATTGGAGAATGAAGACTATTTTCCAGGAGTGCATGAAAGCTTCAAAGCATGTGGAGTTGACAAGTTTGTGGGACAGAAGCTCACCAAATGGAATGATGAGCTCATTATGCAATTCTACTCCACTGTTCATTTCTATCCAGATGGTAGAATTTTATGGATGTCTGAAGGTACAAGGTACCAGTCAATTGTTGATGAGTGGGCCAAATTGATAAAAGCCCCTGAAGAGCATGAAGATGATTTGGATGTGTATGCCAAGAAGAAGAAAGACCACAACTCTATGGCAAATATGTACAAGGAGATCCCAAACAAAGCTTTGGAAACACACAAGTTTGGATCTGTGCATTACTTGTTGTCTGGTCTAGCCCCAATAAACACAATCTTGAGGCATACTCTGTTACCTAAATTTGGAGATCACAAGATGATCAGAGGACATTCAACCAACTTGCTGCAGATATTTGATGTTCCTCAGAAATTCAAGGTCATGAGTCTGATTGCTGAGACAATCAGAAGGACAGCTGCAGATCAGAAGAGATCTTGTGGGTATGCTCCACACATTCAGGTGCTCATCAACTCCAGATGGGCATAGGCACTTACTTGTTGGACAAGGAGCACTTACCCTTGAGACCAGAATTTGAAGATAACACAGTTGTGATGAATGAGGATGATCCTACATCCGTGCAAGCACAAGAGAAGAGAGCAAAGACCAAAGCTGAGAAAGCTGCAAAGATGCCAAGTGTTGAGGAGGCATCTCAAGTGTCCTTAAAGTCAAAACAAGATCAGCTAGCTTATATGATTCAAGCAACTTTGAGGATTGAGAAGGGCTTGGCCACCCTGACTCAGAATCAGGCTAGCTTGGAGAGGATCATTGAGACCAAGTTTTATGATCTTGATCTGAAAGTAACTGAGATACAGACTGCAGTTGAGCAGCTCCAAGAGGAAGCAGAGGAGAAGAAAGGACAGGGTACCACATATGCTTTTCGCAGAGTGCCTAGAGGTCAGAGGTCTGCTGCAGTGCCCATGCTTGACACCAGAGCAACTACTTCAGCACCAGCAGCAACAGCTTCAGTGCCACCTCTAGTTTCCACTCCACCAGCTCCAACAACGTCTACTAATGCCTTCGTCCTTGGAGTCCTCTCTACACCACCTCCCGAAGACCAAGCCTAGAGAGACGCATAGCACTATGCATTTTCAAACTTTTTGGTAACTTGTTGCCAAAGGGGGGAAATGTATAGATCATAGGCTTCGATAGAGAGAGTTTTGCTTCTTTGTCTCTCTTGCTATTTCTCTCTTGCTATTTGGTTGATACTTTTGTGTGTGCTCGTTTGATACTTTATGTCTGTGTGTGAGATACTTGTATGATCATGTGTTTGATCATATCATACTTTAATGTTTTGATTGGATGATATTATCTCTTATATCCCTATATGATCATTCACTTTGCTTGGTGATGAGTGCATGTTTTAATTCCTATCATTTTGAGCGCTCCACCAAGATGTATGTGACATGGAAGAGTAACCCATGATCCTAATCGATTGTGCATTTGCATTCAAAAGCAAATCTTAAATAATGCACAAATTTAGGGGGAGCTCTTGCTTATCACATACTTCTCAAAGCGACGATGTATTTAAATCTTAATATCATTTGTCGAAGCTTTAATCTATATGTTGTCATCAATTACCAAAAAGGGGGAGATTGAAAGTGCAACTATCCCTGGGTGGTTTTGGTAATTACTAACAACATATAGCTCATTGAACTAATGCTATTTCAAGATGACTATTTCAGGAAGTTCAATGATTGGCATGGCATGGATTAGAAATGTGGACCCCTCAAAATGCTAAGGACACACATTGGCTCAAGCTCAAGACTCTACATTTTCATTTTAGTGATCCAAGATCACATTGAGTCCATAGGAAAAGCCAATACTATTAAAAGGGGATGACATGTTGCTTAATGGCTTGCTTGCTCAAAATGCTTAGTGATATGCTCCAAAAACCCTCAACCACTTTCTCATATCCACATATGTCCCAAACCAAAAGTCAAACTCGGCCCTACCGATTTGATCTATCAGGCGCCACCGAGTTTATTTGACATAGCCACTGCCAGAAACCCTAGTCACTTCGGTCTCACCGATAGGGATCTCGGTCTCACCGAGATGGGATTGCAAACTCTCTGTTTCCCTTCGTAACATTTTGGTCCAACCGAAATGAGCGATCGGTCCCACCGAGTTCGCAATGCAAACTCTCTTTTTCCCCTTCGTAACATTTTGGTCTCACCGAAATGAGCGAATTGGTCCCACCGAGTTTGCCTGACCAACTCTTTGGTTAGCTTACCAAAGTCGGTCCCACCGAGTTTGTGCAACCGGTCTCACCGAGATTAGGTTATGCCCTAACCCTAATGAAATCGGTCCCACCGAGTTGACATGTCGGTCCCACCGAAAAGCCTAACGTTCACATTTTGAACTGAATCGGTCTGACCGAGTTTCATGATTCGGTCCCACTAAAGGAAATATGCCCTAGAGGCAATAATAAAGTTGTTATTTATATTTCCTTATATCATGGTAAATGTTTATTATTCATGCTAGAAGTGTATTAATCGGAAACTTAGTACATGTGTGAATACATAGACAAACAGAGTGTCACTAGTATGCCTCTACTTGACTAGCTCGTTGAATCAAAGATGGTTAAGTTTCCTAACCATAGACATGAGTTATGATTTAATTAACAGGATCACATCATTAGAGAATGATGTGATTAACTTGACCCATCCGTTAGCTTAGCACGATGATCATTTAGTTTGCTGCTATTGCTTTCTTCATGACTTATACATGTTCCTATGACTATGAGATTATGCAACTCCTGAATACCGGAGGAACACTTTGTGTGCTATCAAACGTCACAACGTAACTGGGTGATTATAAAGATGATCTACAGGTGTCTCTGATGGTGTTTGTTGAGTTGGCATAGATCGAGATTAGGATTTGTCACTCCGATTGTCGGAGAGGTATCTTTGGGCCCTCTCGGTAATGCACATCACTATAAGCCTTGCAAGCAATGTGAATAATGAGTTAGTTACGGGATGATGCATTACGGAATGAGTAAAGAGACTTGCCGGTAACGAGATTGAACTAGGTATTGAGATACCAACGATCGAATCTCGGGCAAGTAACATACCGATGATAAAGGGAATAACGTATGTTGTTATGCGGTTTGACCGATAAAGATCTTCGTAGAATATGTAGGAACCAATATGAGCATCCAGGTTCCGCTATTGGTTATTGACCGGAGATGAGTCTCGTTCATGTCTACATAGTTCTCGAACCCATAGGGTCTGCACGCTTAACGTTCGATGACAATCGGTATTATGAGTTTATGTGTTTTGATGTACCGAAGGTTGTTCGGAGTCCCGGATGTGATCACGGACATGACGAGCAGTCTCGAAATGGTCGAGCCATAAAGATCGATATATTGGAATGCTATGTTTGGACATCGGAATGGTTCCGGGTAAGTTCGGGCATTTACCGGAGTAGCGGGGGGTTACCGGACCCCCCCCCCCGGGGGAGTCTATGGGCCTTATTGGGCCCTAGTGGGAGAGAGGAGGAGGCGGCCAAGGTGGGGCGCGCCCCCCAAGCCCAATCTGAATTGGGGTGGGGGCCGGCCCCCCTTTCCTTCTCCCTCTCTCATACTTCCTTCCTCTCCTACTCCAACTAGGGAAGGGGGAATCCTACTCCCACCGGGATTAGGACTCTCCCCTTGGGCGTGCCATGAGAGGGCCGGCCCTCCCCCTCCTCCACTCCTTTATATACGGGGGAGGGGGGCACCCCATAGACACAAAAGTTGATTGTTTAGCCGTGTGTGGTGCCCCCCTCCAAAGATTTCCACCTCGGTCATATCGTTGTAGTGCTTAGGCGAAGCCCTGCGTCGGTAACTTCATCATCACCGTCATCACGCTGTCGTGCTGATGAAACTCTCCCTCGACCTCATCTGGATCTAGAGTTCGTGGGACGTAACCAAGCTGAACGTGTGTAGATCGCTAAGGTGGCTTACTTTCGGTACTAGGATCGATTGGATCGTGAAGACGTACGACTACATCAACCGCGTTGTCATAACGCTTCCGCTTTCGGTCTACGAGGGTACGTGGACAACACTCTCCCATCTCGTTGCTATGCATCACCTAGATGGATCTTGCGTGTGCGTAGGAAATTTTTTGAAATTACTGCATTCCCCAACAGTGGCATCCGAGCCAGGTCTATGCGTAGATGTTATATGCACGAGTAGAACACAAAGAGTTGTGGGCGATAATAGTCATACTGCTTACCAGCATGTCATACTTTGATTCGGTGGTATTGTTGGATGAAGCAGCTCGGACTGACATTACGCGTACGCATACGCGAGACTGGTTCTACCGACGTGATTTGCACATAGGTGGCTGGCGGGTGTCAGTTTCTCCAACTTTAGTTGAATCGAGTGTGACTATGCCCGGTCCTTGTCGAAGGTTAAAACATCACACTTGATGAAAAATCATTGTGGTTTTGATGCATAGGTAAGAATGGTTCTTGCTCAGCCCGTAGCAGCCACGTAAAACTTGCAACAACAAAGTAGAGGACATCTAACTTGTTTTTGCAGGGCATGTTGTGATGTGATATGGTCAAGACATGATGCTAAATTTTATTGTATGAGATGATCATGTTTTGTAACAGAGTTATCGGCAACTAGCAGGAGCCATATGGTTGTCGCTTTATTGTATGCAATGCAATCGCCCTGTAATTGTTTTTACTTTATCACTAAGCGGTAGCGATAGTCGTAGAAGCAATAGTTGGCGAGACGACAACGATGCTACGATGGAGATCAAGGTGTCACACCGATGATGATGGTGATCATGAAGGTGCTTTGGAGATGGAGATCAAAGGCACAATATGATGATGGCTGATAACCCACAAGTATAGGGGATCGCAACAGTTTTCGAGGGTAGAGTATTCAACCCAAATTTATTGATTCGACAAAAGGGGAGCCAAAGAATATTCTCAAGTATTAGCAGTTGAGTTGTCAATTCAAACACACCTGGATAACTTAGTATCTGCAGCAAAGTATTTAGTAGCAAAGTAGTATGGAAGTAACGGTAGCGGTGGCAAAAGTAACAGTGATAGTTTTGTAGTGATTGTAATAGTAGCAACGGAAAAGTAAATAAGCGAAGAACAATATGTGAAAATCTCGTAGGCATTGGATCGGTGATGGAGAATTATGCCGGATGCGATTCCTCATGTAATAGTTATAACATAGGGTGACACAGAACTAGCTCCAATTCATCAATGTAATGTAGGCATGTATTCTGAATATAGTCATAGGTGCTTATGGAAAAGAACTCGCATGACATCTTTTGTCCTACCCTCCCGTGGCAGCGGGGTCCTAATGGAAACTAAGGGATATTAAGGCCTCCTTTTAATAGAGTACCGGACCAAAGCATTAACACTTAGTGAATACATGAACTCCTCAAACTACGGTCATCACCGGTAATGGTCCCGATTATTGTCACTTCAGGGTTAACGGATCATAACACATAGTAGGTGACTATAGACTTGCAAGATAGGATCAAGAACTCATATATATTCATGAAAACATAATAGGTTCAGATCTGAAATCATGGCACTCGGGCCCTAGTGACAAGCATTAAGCATAGCAAAGTCATAGCAACATCAGTCTCAGAACATAGTGGATACTAGGGATCAAACCCTAACAAAACTAACTTGATTACATGGTAAATCTCATCCAACCCATCACCGTCCAGCAAGCCTACGATGGAATTACTCACGCACAGTGGTGAGCATCATGAAATTGGTGATGGAAGAAGGTTGATGATGACGATGGCGGCGGATTCCCCTCTCCGGAGCCCCGAACGGACTCTAGATCAGCCCTCCCGAGAGAGATTAGGGCTTGGTGGCGGCTCCATATCGTAAAACGTGATGAATCCTTCTCCCTGATTTTTTCTCCCCGAACGTGAATATATAGAGTTGAAGTTGAGGTCGGTGGAGCACCAAGGGGCCCATGAGGCAGGGGGCGCGCCTAGGGGGGTAGGCGCGCCCCCCACCCTCGTGGACAGGGTGTGGGGCCCCTAGCCTTGATTCTTTCACCAATATTTTTTATTAATTCCAAAAATAATCTCCGTGAAGTTTCAGGTCATTCCGAGAACTTTTATTTCTGCACAAAAATAACACCATGGCAATTCTGCTGAAAACAGCGTCAGTCCGGGTTAGTTCCATTCAAATCATGCAAGTTAGAGTCCAAAACAAGGGCAAAAGTGTTTGGAAAAGTAGATATGTTGGAGACGTATCAATGGCCATATCATATCAATTACATTGATTGCATGTGATGTTTATCCTTTATTCATCTTATTTTGCTTTGTTCAGCGGTAGCATTATAAGATGATCTCTCACTAAATTTCAAGGCCCTTCGCAGAGGGAAGCAGGGATTTGTAGAGGTGCCAGAGCTCGATTTTGAAATAGAGATAAATAATATTTTGAGCGGCATACTTTCATTATCAACATAACAACCGAGAGATCTCGATATCTTCCATGCTACACACATTATAGGCGGTTCCCAAACAGAATGGTAAAGTTTATACTCCCCCACCACCAACAAGCATCAATCCATGGCTGGCTCGAAACAACGAGTGCCTCCAACTAACAAGAGTCCCGGGGGAGTTTTGTTTGCAATTATTTCGATTTGATTTGCTTAGAGCATGGGACTGGGCATCCCGGTGACCAGCCATTTTCTCGTGAGTGAGGAGCGGAGTCCACTCCTCTTGAGAATAACCCGCCTAGCATGGAAGATACAGACAGCCCTAGTTGATACATGAGCTATTCGAGCATGCAAAATAGAATTTCATTTGAAGGTTTAGAGTTTGGCACATACAAATTTACTTGGAATGGCAGGTAGATACCGCATATCGGAAGGTATAGTGGACTCATATGGAATAACTTTGGGGTTTATGGAAGTGGATGCACAAGCAGTATTCCCGCTTAGTACAAGTGAAGGCTAGAAAAAGACTGGGAAGCGACCAACTAGAGAGCGACAACAGTCATGTACATGCATTAAAATTAATAAACATTGAGTGCAAGCATGAGTAGGATATAATCCACCATGAACATAAATATCATAGAGGCTATGTTGATTTTGTTTCAACTACATGCGTGAACATGTGCCAAGTCAAGTCACTCGAATCATTCAAAGGAGGACACCACCCTATCATACCACATCACAACCATTTTAATAGCATGTTGGCACGCAAGGTAAACCATTATAAACTCCTAGCTAATTAAGCATGGCATAAGCAACTATAATCTCTAATTGTCATTGCAAACATGTTTATTCATAATGGGCTGAATCAGGAACGATGAACTAATCATATTTACAAAGAGAGGTCGAGTTCATACCAGCTTCTCTCATCTCAATCAATCCATCATATATCGTCATTATTGCCTTTCACTTGCACGACCGAACGATGTGGATAATAATAATAGTGCACGTGCATTGGACTAAGCTGGAATCTGCAGGCATTCAATACAAAGGAGAAGACAAGGTAATATGGGCTCTTGGTTAAAAGAACAATAATGCATATAAGAGCCACTTCAACATTTTCATTATGGTCTTCTCCTCTCGACCCCCAAAGAAAAGGAAAGAAAAGAAATAAAACTATTTACACGGGAAAGCTCCCAACAAGCAAAAGAAGAACATGAAATCTTTTTGGGTTTTCTTTTAATTATTAGTACTACAAGCAAGGAAAGTAAACTAGCTAAGAGCTACAACTTTTTTTTGTTTTTCTTAAGGTTTATCAAACACACAAGAAGAAAGCGAGAAAAGGAAAAATAAACTAGCATGGATAGTACAATGAAAAAGTATGAGCACCGACAACTGGAATGAGTGTGTGAACATGAATGTAATGTCGGTGAGAAATACGTACTCCCCCAAGCCTAGGCTTTTGGCCTAAGTTGGTCTAGGGCCACGGCTGGCCTGGCGGATATCCAAAGTTGTAGTTGGGGTCGTACTGTGATGCAGCAGCTATTGCCTCATGAGCTGCCGCTTGGAGGCGAGTTGTCTCCGTCCTCCTCTTATACTCGTTCGCCTCCTCCTTGGTTATAATAAATCTCCCTTTTGTCTGAAAGTGAAAGAAAGTAGGAGCAGGGAGAGCAACATGGAAAATGCGGTGCCTGTCAAACATTAGTCAGTACTGGAGAGGTTGTTCGTTCCTCTCAATAAACTGATGGCGAACCATAGCCACATATCCTAGATAAGTGGGAGGCAATTCCATATCACTTTCATGTATGGGTATTTCAAGAAAATTAGCCACACGGGTTGCATAAATTCCACCAAACAAGTCTCCACTTAAACCATTATTATGCAACCTCCGTGCAACAATGGCCCCCCAAGTTATAGTGTTTATCTCCTAAAATAGCACTCCTGAGAACACTAAGATCAGGGACACACATGTGACATGCTTCATCCTTACCATTTATGCACCTACCTATGAAGAGAGCAAAATAATGTATAGCGGGAAAATGAATGCTCCCTATGGTAGCTTGTGTTGTATCTCTAAATTCCCCCACTGTAATACTAGCAAGAAAATCTCTAAACTCATATTTGCGAGGTTCACTAGTACTACCCCATTGTGGAAGTTTGCAAGCAGTATTAAAATCCTCTAAGTCCATAGTATAAGATTGGCCATAGATATCAAATAGGACAGTGTGAGAATTACGTGAAGATGAAAATTTGAACCTTCTCACAAAGGAATCAGTCAGGTGGTAGTATTGAGGGCACTTATCTAGCATGAAGCCCTCGAGTTCAGCATTACGCACGTATGCGTCAAATTCCTCCTTAATTCCTGCTTGGACTATGAAATCGCCTGACGGCCATTCACAAGGCCGCACTTGAGCTTCTCTTGGTGGTTCATCGTCCGCATCGCGTATTGCGGGCCTAGGTCCTTGCTTCCTTGAAGAACCACCTTGATACATTTTCCTAAACATATTTCTTCCTCTGAAAAATTTCTGAAAATTTTAGTAACTTAAAATAAAAGTGAACCAAACTCAACAAAATTGATAGCAACTACTCCCACCAGTGCCTAGAGACTATATCATGCATTAGAGCTACTTGGGACCATAAAAATTTGACATGCAAGCTCAAGAACAGGGTCACCTAAGCAGCAAAAATTTGCAATGAATAAAGCACTAGAACAAAAACTAATTGGACCATTGGAGGAGTCACATACCGAAGAACAATCCCCCAAAGTAGTTTTGTGAGTGGAGCTTTGAGCTAGGAGATCGAAAACCGTAGCAAAATGAGCTAGAACTCGTGCTTGAGATGGTTGGTGATTTTTTTAGGAGGAAGAAGGAGTGTGTGGTGACTGGAATAAGGGGAGGGGAACCACCATGGGCCCATGAGGCAGGGGGCGTACCCAGGGGGTGGGCGCGCCCTGGACCCTCGTGGCCAGGTGCTTGTTCCCCCTGATGTGTTCTCAGTGCCAGATATTCTCAAATATTCTAGAAAAAATCATATTTCATTTTCGGGGCATTTGGAGAACTTTTATTTTTGGGGTATTTTTTATTACACGGATAAATCAGAAAACAAACAGAAAATACTATTTTTGCTTTATTTAATCTAAATAACAGAAAGTAAAAGGAGGATACAGAAGGTTGTGCTTTCTAACTTCATCCATCTCATGCTCATCAAAAGGAATCCACTACAAGGTTGATCAAGTCTTGTTAACAAACTCATTCCGAATAACATGGAACCGGAGAAATTTCGAATAACACTAGGTTACCTCAATGGGGATATGCACATCCCCAATAATAAGAATATCATATCTCTTTTTGATAGTAGGAAGAGGAAATTCAAAACCTCCAATAGTAATCGATGGAATTTTTCCAATAGAATTGATACTGTAGACTTGAGGTTGTTTCCTCGAAAAGTGTACTGTATGCTCGTTTCCATTAACATGAAAGGTAACATTGCCTTTGTTGCAATCAATAACAGCCCCTGCAGTATTCAAAAAGGGTCTACCAAGGATAATCGACATACTATCGTCCTCGGGAATATCAAGAATAACAAAGTCCGTTAAAATAGTAACGTTTGCAACCACAACAGGCACATCCTCACAAATACCGACGGGTATAGCAGTTGATTTATCAGCCATTTGCAAAGATATTTCAGTAGGTGTCACTTATTCAAATCAAGTCTACAATATAATGAGAGAGGCATAACACTAACACCGGCTCCAAGATCACATAAAGAAGTTCTAACATAGTTTCTTTTAATGGAGCATGGTATCGTTGGTACTCCTGGATCTCCTAGTTTCTTAGGTATTCCACCCTTAAAAGTATAATTAACAAGCATGGTGGAAATTTCAGCTTCCGGTATCTTTCTCTTATTTGTAACAAGATCCTTCATATACTTAGCATAAGGATTCATTTTAAGCATATCAGTCAAACGCATACGCAAAAACATAGGTCTAATCATTTCAGCAAAACGCTCAAAATCCTCATCATCCTTTTTCTTGGATGGTTTAGGAGGAAAAGGCATGGGTTTCTGAACCCATGGTTCTCTTTCTTTACCGTGCTTCCTAGCAACAAAGTCTCTCTTATCATAACGTTGATTCTTTGATTGTGGGTTATCAAGATCAACATCAGGTTCAGTTTCTACATCATTGTTATTACTAGGTTGAGCATCAACATGAACATCATCATTAACATTATCTCTAGGTTCATGTTCATCACCAGATTGTGTCTCAGCATCAGAGATAGAAATATCATTGGGATTCTCAGGTGTGTCAACGACAGGTTCACTAGAAGCATGTAAAGTCCTATCATTTTTCCTTTTCTTCCTCTTAGAAGGACTAGGTGCATCAACATTAGTACTCTGAGAATCTTGCTCAATTCTCTTAGGGTGACCTTCAGGATACAAAGGTTCCTGAGTCATTTTACCCCCTCTAGTCATAACTCTAACAGCATTATCATTTTTCTTATTGTTTAATTCATTGAGCAAATCATTTTGAGCTTTAAGCACTTGTTCTACTTGAGTGGTAACCATAGAAGCATGTTTACTAATGAGTTTAAGTTCACCTTTAACTCTAGACATATAATTACTCAAGTGTTCAAGCATATCAGTACTCAAGTGCTCAACATAAGCATTGAAGTTTTCTTGTTTGACAATAAAATTATCAAACTCATCTAAGCATTCGCTAGCAGCCTTATAACGAGGAATATCACCTTCATCAAATCTATAGAGAGAATTTACCTTTACTACCTGTGTCAGGTTATCAAGGCCATGTATTTCTTCAACAGGAGGTGAATTAAGACCATGTATTTCCTCAATAGGAGGTTAATTCTTAACATCTTCAGTTTTAATACCTTTTTCTTTCATAGATTTCTTTGCCTCTTGCATATCTTTAGGACTGAGAAATAGAATACCCCTTTTCTTCGGAGTTGGCTTAGGAGTTGGTTCAGGAAGTGTCCAATTATTTTCATTAGTCAACATATTATTCAATAGCAATTCAGCTTGATCAACTGTTCTTTCCCTGAAAACACAACCAGCACAACTATCCAGGTGGTCTCTGGAAGCATCAGTTAGTCCATTATAAAAGATATCAAGTATTTCATTTTTCTTGAGAGGATGATCCGGAAAAGCATTAAGTAATTGGAGAAGCCTCCCCCAAGCTTGTGGGAGACTCTCTTCTTAAATTTGCACAAAATTATATATTTCCCTTAAAGCAACTTGTTTTTTATGAGTGGGGAAATATTTAGTAGAGAAGTAATAAATCATATCCTGGGGACTACGCACACAACCAGGATCAAGAGAATTAAACCATATCTTAGCATCACCCTTTAATGAGAACGGAAATAATTTAAGGATATAGTAGTAGCGAGTTTTCTCATAATTAGTGAACAGGGTGGCTATATCATTTAATTTTGTAAGATGTGCCACAACAGTTTCAGATTCATAGCCATAGAAAGGATCAGATTCAACCAAAGTAATTATCTCAGTATCAACAGAGAAATCATAATCCTTATCAGTAACAAATATAGGTGAAGTAGCAAAAGCAGGGTCATATTTCATTCTAGCATTCAGAGATTTTTCTTTCAGCTTAGCTAATAATTTCTTAAGATCACTCCTATCATTGCAAGCAAGAAAGTCTCTAGCAGTTTCTTCATCCATAACATAACCCTCGGGCACAACAGGCAATTCATATCTAGGGGGAGAATCTTCATCATCACTTTCATCAATATTATCAGTTTCAATAATTTCATCCTCTCTAGCCCTAGCAAGTTGTTCATCAAGAAATTCACATAATAGCACAGTAGTATCAAGCATAGAAGTAGTTTCATCATAAGTATCATGCATAGCAGAAGTGGCATCATCAATAATATGCGACATATCAGAATTAATAGCAGAAGCAGGTTTAGGTGTCGCAAGCTTACTCAAAACAGAAGGTGAATCAAGTGCAGAGCTAGATGGCAGTTCCTTACCTCCCCGCGCAGTTGAGGGAAAAATCTTAGTTCTTTCGTCTTTCAAGTTCCTCATAGTGACCAGCAGATATAAATCCCAAGTGACTCAAAGAATAGAGCTATGCTCCCCGGCAATGGCGCCAGAAAATAGTCTTGATAACCCACAAGTATAGGGGATCACAACAGTTTTCGAGGGTAGAGTATTCTACCCAAATTTATTGATTCGACACAAGGGGAGCCAAAGAATATTCTCAAGTATTAGTAGTTGAGTTGTCAATTCAACCACACCTGGATAACTTAGTATCTGCAGCAAAGTAGTATGGAAGTAACGGTAACGGTGGCAAAAGTAACAGTGATAGTTTTGTAGTGATTGTAACAGTAGCAACGGAAAAGTAAATAAGCGAAGAACAATATGTGAAAAGCTCGTAGGCATTGGATCGGTGATGGAGAATTATGCCGGATGCAATTCCTCATGTAATAGTTATAACATAGGGTGACACAGAACTAGCTCCAATTCATCAATGTAATGTAGGCATGTATTCCGAATATAGTCATACGTGCTTATGGAAAAGAACTTGCATGACATCTTTTGTCCTACCCTCCCGTGGTAGCGGGGTCCTAATGGAAACTAAGGGATATTAAGTCCTCCTTTTAATAGAGTACCGGACCAAAGCATTAACACTTAGTGAATACATGAACTCCTCAAACTACGGTCATCACCGGTAATGGTCCCGATTATTGTCACTTCGGGGTTAACGGATCATAACACATAGTAGGTGACTATAGACTTGCAAGATAGGATCAAGAACTCACATATATTCATGAAAACATAATAGGTTCAGATCTGAAATCATGGCACTCGGGCCCTAGTGACAAGCATTAAGCATAGCAAAGTCATAGCAACATCAATCTCAGAACATAGTGGATAATAGGGATCAAACCCTAACAAAACTAACTCGATTACATGGAAAATCTCATCCAACCCATCACCGTCCAGCAAGCCTACGATGGAATTACTCACGCACGGCGGTGAGCATCATGAAATTGGTGATGGAAGAAGGTTAATGATGACGATGGCGGCGGATTCCCCTCTCCGGAGCCCCGAACGGACTCCAGATCAGCCCTCCCGAGAGAGATTAGGGCTTGGCGGCGGCTCCGTATCATGAAACGCGATGAATCCTTCTCTCTGATTTTTTTTCTCCCCGAACGTGAATATATAGAGTTGGAGTTGAGGTCGGTGGAGCACCAGGGGGCCCACGAGGCAGGGGGCGCACCCAGGGGGTAGGCGCGCCCCCGCCCTCGTGGACAGGGTGTGGGCCCCCTTAACTTGATTCTTTCGCCAGTATTTTTTATTAATTCCAAAAATAATCTCCGTGAAGTTTCAGGTCATTCCGAGAACTTATAATAACACCATGGCAATTCTGCTGAAAACAGCGTTAGTCTGGGTTAGTTCCATTCAAATCATGCAAGTTAGAGTCCAAAACAAGGGCAAAAATGTTTGCAAAAGTAGATACGTTGGAGACGTATCAATGGCCATATCATATCACTTACATTGATTGCATGTGATGTTTATCCTTTATGCATCTTATTTTGGTTTGTTCAGCGGTAGCATTATAAGAAGATCTCTCACTAAATTTTAAGGTACAAGTGTTCTCCCTGAGTATGCACCGTTGCAAAAGTTCGTCGTGCCGAGACACCACATGATGATCGGGTGTGATAAGCTCTACGTTCACATACAACGGGTGCAAGCCAGTTTTGCACATGCAGAATACTCGAGTTAAACTTGACGAGCCTAGCAAATGCAGATATGGCCTCGGAACATTGAGACCGAAAGGTCGAGCGTGAATCATATAGTAGATATGATCAACATAGTGATGTTCACCATTGAAAACTACTCCATCTCACGTGATGATCGGACATGGTTTAGTTGATTTGGATCACGTGATCACTTAGATGATTAGAGAGATGTCTATCTAAGTGGGAGTTCTTAAGTAATATGATTAGTTGAACTTTAATTTATCATGAACTTGGTACCTGATAGTATTTTGCATGTCTATGTTGTTGTAGATCAATGGCCCGTGCTACTGTTCCTTTGAATTTTAATGCGTTCCTAGATAAAGCTAAGTTGAAAGATGATGGTAGCAACTACACGGACTGGGTCCGTAACTTGAGGATTATCCTCATTGCTGCACAGAAGAATTATGTCCTGGAAGCACCACTAGGTGCCAGGCCTGCTGCAGATGCTGCTGATGACGTTAAGAACGTCTGGCAAAGCAAAGATGATGACTACTCAATAGTTCAGTGTGCCATGCTTTACGGCTTAGAACCAGGACTTCAACGTCGTTTTGAACGTCATAGAGCATATGAGATGTTCCAGGAGTTGAAGTTAATATATCAAGCAAATGCCTAGTGAAAGGATCGATATAGTTGACTAGAGGGGGGGGTGAATAGGCAACTAACAATTTTTTAGCTTTTCTTTACCAATTTAAACTTTGCATCAAAGTAGGTTGTCTAGATATGCAACTAAGTGAGCAACCTATATGATGCAATCACAACAAGCACACAAGAAAGCAAGGGATTTAACACAAGTAAGCTTGCGAACGTAAAGGGACGAGATAACCAAGAGTGGAGCCGGTGAAGACGAGGATGTGTTACCTAAGTTCCTTCCTTTTGAGGGGAAGTATGTCTCCGTTGGAGCGGTGTGGAGGCACAATGCTCCCCAAGAAGCCACTAGGGCCACCATATTCTCCTCACGCTCTCACACAATGCGAGATGCTGTGATTCCACTATCGGTGCCCTTGAAGGTGGCGACCGGACCTTTACAAACAAGGTTGGGGCAATCTCCACAACTTAATTGGAGGCTCCCAACGACACCACAAAGCTTCACCACAATGGACTATGGCTCCGCGGTGACCTCAACCGTCTAGGGTGCTCAAGCACCCAAGAGTAACAAGATCCACTAGGGATAAGTGGGGGGAATCAAATTTCTCTTGGTGGAAGTGTAGATCGGGGCCTTCTCAACAAATCCCGAGCAAATCAACAAGTTTGATTGGCTAGGGAGAGAGATCGGGAGAAAATGGAGCTTGGAGCAACAATGGAGCTTTTGGGGGAAGAGGTTGATCAACTTTGGGGAAGAAGACCTCCTTATATAGTGGGGGGAACAATCCAACCGTTACCCCCCAAAACAGCCCCGCAGAGGGCGGTACTACCGCATAAGGCAGCGGTACTACCGCTGAGAACAGCGGTACTACCGATCCCCCGGGCGGTACTACCGTGGAGTTTGGAGGGCAGGAGAGATACAGACTCGAGCGGTACTGCCGCGGTGGTAGGACGGTACTACCGCTCATGAGCGGCACTGCCGCTCTACTGCCGCTGCGAAGTACCGCACAATCCGACACGAAAAATGACCCCTCGAGTCGACGCGGTAGGGGCCTTGTACCGCAGCGGTACTACTGCAGAGGACCCACCGGCGGTACTACCGCTGCGGAGCGGTACTGCCGCCTGTGACTCCTAGGCGGTACTACCGCTGGGTACCGCGGTACTACCACTGGGACTAGACTCAGCCCAAAGAAGGGCGAAAGAGACCTCCAATGAAGCGGAAAGGCTCAGAGGGTGTAAAGAGGATGTGTACGTGTTGATTCCACCCTAGCCTTACCAAAACGGCCCCCCTCTTGATAGTACGGTGACTCCTACGAAACTAGTCCACCAGAAAAGAAGCGAAAGAGCTACACCGTCTTGAATGACACTCTGAGGGGAAAGAAATCATCTCGTGCCAAATGATGAATCTCTGAAATGCTCAAAGCACACGATTAGTCCGCAAACATGTTGTCATCAATCACCAAAACTACATCTAGAGAGATATGCCTTAGCAATCTCCCCTTTTTGGTGGATTGATGACAACCAGGGATTTGCACAAGGATATATCATGAAAGTAAAGATACTTAGAACTACAAAATATAGACGGGCTCCCCCTGAATGTGTGCACCTAGTTAGTAGTGCCTTTGGAATGTAGGACACACACATTAGGATCAACACTCCCCCTATATTTTATAGTCCAACAACCTAAGCATAGGATACATGAGAGCAGGTAATATAACAGGATAGACAAGCAACTCATAAGATACCAAAGTACTAGAAAGACATAGATAAAGATAAGGTAGCATATGTCTTACACCATATATCTGGAACTTAGGTCTCACTGGCACACAACCAAACAAGGCAAATGCCGAGAAAACACAACGACACAACAAAGAAAACGACGACACCATAAAGCACACCATAAAGCACAAATCCCAACAAATCCCTAAACTTAAAGCACACCATAAAGCACAATCCCAACAAATCCCTAAACTCTCTCCCCCTTTGGCATCGAGACACCAAAAGGGCAAAGAGCGACGCTACGGCTCCAAGTGAAGGCAAACTAAGGAGCTCTCTCATCACATCCTGGCAGGGTCATCTGCACTGCCATCCTCAGTCGGAAACTGCTCGGTGTCGGAATCGGTCCACGGACAGTGCTGCTGAATCCACTCCTCTTCCTCAGTGATCTGGCCCTCAGACCCACTGACAACGGTCACACCCAGCTGACGCATGAGCTCCTTGTGACACCCCCTGGCCTTCTTCTCAGCCACATGAGTCATGTACTGACCACGAGACTCCATGCAGAAGAGCTTCTTCATCTTGCGCTTGATCTTCTTTGCCCAAGAGGGCTCTGTCCCAGAAGGCTCATAATCCTCATCGTCATCATCGGCCTCAGCCCCGTCCTCGGTCTCCATGTCAGCAGCAGTAGATGGACCCCCGGATTTAGGGGCTGGGGTGCCCCAACTGTCCTTCTTCCTCAAACGCTTGATCTCATGAGAAACCAATTCTCCAGTTTCCAGCATCACCTGGGGATAGACACGTGCCCAGGCCTTCTCAATGAGCAGCATGATGAACGGACCATAGATCGGGCACTTGCGCTCAGAAATGGCAGTGAGAAGTTCAGACCACATAACATGAGAAATGTCCAGGGACTCGCCAGTGTTTGCTTCCTTCTCATGCTGGCAGAAGAGAAGCATATCCACGAGATAGGAGTGGACCATATCCAGATTCCCGATGCGAGGAAAGAGGGTCTCTCGAAAGACACGATGAAGGATGTCCAGGTAGGTAGACAACTCATAGGTTTCCTTCTTAGTCACAGGGTGAACCTTCACAGTGCAGTAGGGCCAGAGGGCTTGCTTGTGAGTGGAGTTGACGTTGCGGTGAGGGCGAAAGCCGACATGACTCTCAAGACCGCGATCTTCCACCTCAAGTAACTCCATGAAGGCCTTCCACTTGAGAGACAGTAACTTGCCATTTGTCATCCAGGTCACAGTCCTTTCTTCATCAGTGCCAAGATGGACAGTAGCATAGAATTGAGCCACCAAATCTGCATCAAAGTCCTTGTTGAACTACATGATTCTGAGAATGTTTAGCTGAGCACACATCTGAAGAGCTTCACCAAAGTATTCAGGATCCTTTTCCATGGCATCCGTGTCGATGGAGCGAACATCAACATAGAGATTCTTCTTGGCCTTGATCACATCAAAGTAGATGGCAAACTGAAAGCGGTTCCAGAACGGGTGGTTGACCAAATTGGGTTCTTGGTCTTCCGCATAGGGGTTGCGGCGACGCCTTTCCCAGAACTCCTTGGCAGACAACTCAGTCACAGTCTTGCCCCTTGGCTTCGGCCTGTTGGCAGGTTTCTTCTGGAGTTGAGGCGGAGGTGCCGCACTTGAGGAAGCACCTACTGACTCTGAGGTGCGGTAGCGCTTTGAAGTTGCACGTCCGGGGTTGACATGGCGGACTTGCTGCTCAGGATGTTCATCACCTGGAACCAAACACACGAACAGAAGAACCAACACGAAAGAAAGAACGTAAGCTTCCAAGCAAAACAACATGGATCAAACAGTGGTAGGAAAATGATGGAATCTGGCAGGCAGCGGTAGTACCGCTAGCCATAGGCGGCAGTACCGCGCAAGCGGTAGTACCGCTCCAGTGGGAGCGGTAGTACCGCTCAAGACTGGGAAACGGCGGTTCCTACTGCCGTGGTCAGATCCGGCACTACCGGACTGCCAAATTAAAAAATACTCCTACCAAAACTTAATCCACACAGTCTAGACGCCTTCTCCAAACTACTCAAGCCGAGATTTAGCCAAAAATCGAGAGATGCAACCACTATTCCCCCAAAAACGCTAGATCTGAGAACTAGACAAAAAGAGAGAAGGAACGAGGGCAATACCGGCATCCATGGCAAGAGGACGAGGTGGGGATCGACTCCACCAAAGGGAATGGAGAGGGATGGCCCGGAGATGGCGGCCCGCCGGAGCCCTCCCACGGCGAGGCGATGCTGGAGAGAGGAAGAGGGACGAGGGGGCGATGCGAATGGGTATGGGGGAGGAGAAACCTCCCCCTGCCCCGACATAACCCCCTGGTTCCGCCCCCCAACGGTAGTACCGCTCGGGTGGGCGGTAGTACCGCTTGTCCACATAAGCGGTAGTACCGCGCACCACCAGCGGTAGTACCGCCCAACAAGACCCAAAGCCTAGACACCAAACGACTAGCTCAAAAGGAGGGAAAAACAAAAAGGCAAGAAGAGGAGACTAAGACAAGGCAGAGAGAAAGAGAGGCAAGAGACAACGAGGACCAACCACAAGACACAACCTCTCCAAAGGAGAGGGCGGTGGCCGGAGCCACCTATGTTTGAGTCAATTGGTATGGCACCGCGAAGAATTATCCTTGGGCCCATGACCAAAACTCGTCTTTGAAGGACAAGTACCATCAAAAATGGCTAATGTGAAAGAGTTGATCAATTTATGCATAGTAAGGGGAGGGAGAGTTCATTAAGAGAACAACACTCCCCCTATGTCCATGCCTACACCTAAACAAGATAAGAAGTTGAGTATGGTGGGGAGTGCAAGTGTTCAAGCAACATTGCTTGAATCAATGATACTTAGCTCATGCCTTAACTCGCGAAATCTTGCTTCATCCAACGGCTTCGTGAAAATATCTGCAAGGTTATCATGAGTGTTGACATAGTTGAGCTCGATCTCCCCTCGCCTAATATGATCCCGGATGAAGTGATACCTAATCTCAATATGCTTCGTCTTGAAGTGTTGCACCGGGTTGAGAGAAATCTTGATGGCACTTTCATTGTCACACCAAAGAGGCACTTTGTCACAAATGACACAGTAATCCTTTAAAGTTTGCCTCATCCATAAGAGTTGTGCACAAAAACTCCCGGCCGCCACATACTCCGCTTCGGTGGACGAGAGAGACACACAACTTTGCTTTTTAGAAGACCAACTTACCAAAGAGCAACCAAGGAATTGGCACCCTCCGGAAGTGGACTTCCTATCCACTTTGTCTCCCGCCCAATCGGAGTCCGAATACCCTACAAGCTTGAAGTTTGCTCCTCTTGGGTACCATAAGCCAAAGTTTGGGGTATGAGCCAAATATCGAAAGATTCGCTTGACCGCCACAAAGTGGCTTTCCTTAGGTGCGGCTTGAAAACGTGCACAAATTCCCACACTCAACATGATATCCGGTCTAGATGCACAAAGGTAAAGTAATGAACCAATCATGGAGCGATATACCTTTTGATCCACCGCTTTACCATTGGGATCGATGTCAAGTTGGCACTTGGTGGGCATTGGAGTGGACGCCGGCTTGACATCACTTAGCTTGAATCTCTTGAGCATGTCTTGAGTGTATTTGGCTTGGTTGATGAAGGTTCCTTCTCTTCTTTGCTTTACTTCGAAACCGAGAAAGAACTTCAACTCTCCATGGAAGACATCTTGAACTTTGAGGTCATGAGTGCGGCAAATTCCTCATTGAAAGCTTTGTTAGGGGAACCAAAGATAATGTCATCGACATATAGTTGGCACACAAACAACTCCCCTTTGACCTTCTTAGTAAAAAGAGTGGGGTCGATTAGCCCAACTTCAAACCCATGATCTTGTAACAACTCGATAAGGTGGTCATACCACACACGTGGGGCTTGTTTAAGGCCATAGAGTGCCTTATCGAGTTGATACACATGATCGGGAAAGTAGGGATCCTCGAACCCAGGGGGTTTCTTGACATAAACCAACTCATTAATAGGACCATTAAGAAAAGCACTCTTCACATCCATTTGTTGCAACTTAAAGTTGTGATGAGAAGCATAAGCAATCAACAAACGAATAGATTCAAGGCGAGCAACGGGAGCAAAGGTTTCACCGTAGTCGATACCCTCGACTTGGGAGTAGCCTTGTGCCACCAATCGTGCCTTGTTGCGGATGATGGTCCCATGAGCATCTTGCTTGTTCTTGAATATCCACTTGGTTCCAATGACATTCCCGTGGCTGGGTTCCCCGTTGGCCTTGGCACTAATCTCCACACCTTGTTGTACTCGAAGTTGTTGAGTTCTTCATGCATGGCATTGAGCCAATCCGGATCTTCGAGAGCTTCATATACCTTTTGGGGTTCCACACAAGAGACAAACGCGTGATGTTCACAATAGTTTGCCAATTGTCTACGAGTGCTTACCCCCTTTTGAATGCTTCCAAGCACATTCTTCATGAGATGACCCTTGGTGGAGAGCTTGGAAGCAATCTTGGCGGCACGACGCTCCAATTCCTCCTCGGCGGTGAGTTGAGGAGCGGTCACTTGATCATCTTGAGCGCCGTCTTGAGCTTGTTCTTGATCTTGAACTTGCTCGGAGGAGAGAACTTGACCTTGGGCATCACTTGGTGTGTCACCACCATCTTGAGCATGATCTTGCCCTTGGTCTTGTTCATGAGGTTGAGGGCCTTCACTTTGTTCTTTGGAAGCGTGTGGGCCTTGGGTTGGTGATGGCTCCACTTGAGTGGAGCATTGTCCTTCTCCTTCGGCCACAAGGGGTTCCTCAATGGGTAGGATGAAACCAACACCCATTCTTCTTATGGCTTGAGGAGGAATTTCATCACCTACATCACAAGTGCCACTTTGCTCCACTTGGGAGCCGTTATTCTCATCAAACTCCACGTTACACGTCTCCTCAATAAGTCCCATGGATTTATTGAGGACACGGTAAGCATGAGAGTTTGTAGCATAACCAACAAATATGCCCTCATAAGCTCTAGCCTCAAATTTAGACAACCGAACACCTTTCTTGAGAATGAAACACTTACACCCGAACACCCGAAAGTACTTGAGGTTGGGCTTGTTACCGGTGAGTATCTCATATGGAGTCTTGTTCAAGCCCTTGCGGAGGTAGAGCCGATTGGATGCATGACACGCGGTGTTGATGGCTTCGGCCCAAAAGTTGTATGGAGACTTGAACTCCGCCATCATGGTCCTTGCGGCATCCATCAACGTCTGGTTCTTCCTCTCCGCAACACCGTTTTGTTGAGGGGTGTAAGGTGTGGAATATTGATGCTTGATCCCCTCATCACTAAGAAACTCATCCAAGGTGTAGTTCTTGAACTCGGTGCTTTTGTCACTTCTTATTGTCAAGATCTTTGCATTGTGTTGACGTTGGGCTTCATTTGCAAAGTCAATGACGGTTTGTTGGGTCTCACTCTTCCTCTTGAAGAAATACACCCAAATGTATCTTGAATAGTCATCCACAATCACCAAGCAATACTTTCTACCCCCAAGACTATCAAAGGATGGAGGACCAAAGAGATCCAAATGAAGAAGCTCCAAAGGCCTCTTCGAGTAAATGAGAGTTGTGGGAGGGTGAGCCTTCTCATGAAGCTTTCCTTCGATACAAGCACTGCAAGCACGATCTTTAGCAAAACTAACGTTCGTTAGTCCACGGACATGGTCCCCCTTGAGAAGACTTTGCAAAGATATCATATTGACATGGGCTAAACGGCGATGCCAAAGCCATCCCACGTCAACTTTAGCCATTAGGCATGTCGCGGTCTTAGTGGGTCACTCCGAAAAGTTAATCACATAGAGACCGTTCTCGACATGCCCAACAAAGGCTACTTTAAGAGTCTTGCTCCACAAGAGGGCCACGGTATCAATATCAAAAAAGGTGGCAAAACCCATGATTGCAGTTGATGAACGGAAAGTAAATTGTATGCAAGGGACTCAACAAGCATGACTTTCTCGACCGTGAGATCATCAGAAATGACTACTTTGCCGAGTCCCAATACCTTAGAAGACGAGGCATCACCCCACTCGACATTGGTGGGCATAGATGGAATCTTGTGCACGTCCACCACCAAGTCCTTGCTTCCGGTCATATGATTTGTAGCTCCACTATCGAGCAACCATGATCCCCCACCGGAAGCAAACACCTACAAGAGATCAATGCTTGGTTTTAGGTACCCATTTTGTAATGGGTCCTTTGATGTTAGTAACAAGGGTCTTAGGAACCCAAATAGACCATTCAATATACTCATGAGGAGAACCGACAAATTTGGCATAAACATGCCCATCACTAGCACGGCATAGCACATAAGAAGGATTAAAGTCGCCGGCTTTGTTGGAAGGGGTGCCATTGCCCTTATTGACACCGCCACCCTTCGCATTGTTCTTCTTCTCCTTGGAAGCACCCTCTCCCTCCTTCACAAAAGTTTGCTTGAGACGAGGAGGTCGTTTGGTCTTGTCATTCTTCTTCTTGTTCTTGGGCTTGGGTGCGAACCCAATCCCCTCCTTGGCCACAACTTCCTTTTGATTGCTCAAAAGGTCGTTGAGGTTCTTCTCACCTTGTATGCATGACACAAGGCCTTTCTCAAGTTGCTCCTTCAACTTAGCATTCTCCTCAACAAGATGCACATGCTCACAACAAGGGTTAGTAGCATTTGCATTATCAATTAACACCATATGAGGAAAGGTGGCTTTCTCCTTAGTTAGCTTCACTTGGAGTTGATCATGAGACTGCTTGAGGCTAGCATGAACACCCTTCAAGACTTTGTGAGCCTTGTCAAGAATGTCAAACTCCTCTTTGAGTCTGGCAAGATCAACCCCAAGCTTTGCCTTCTCGGAGTTTAGCACACGAGACACAACAAGAGCATGATCAAGATCTTTCTTTAACTTAGCATGATCATCGTTGTATGACTCCTCAAGAGCCAAACGAAGACCACGCTCTTCGTCAAGAGCATTGGAAAGATCCGAAATCTCATCGGCATAGTCACGAATATGCCCCTCCACCTTAGAGATGTTGTCTTCATGAGCCTCGATCATGTCATTGGCTTCACCAAGTTGTTCCAAAAGAGCAACGAAGTGCTTCTTGGATTTACCCTTGAGTTTACCCATAAAGGTCTCAAACTCATTTTCCTCCACATTTGTCCCCTCATGTTCATCAATGCTATCTGTCGAAGAAGGATGATTAATGATGGTAGTTTTGATATTGGGGGTTACCTTGTTGGTGGCTTTAGCCATGAGGCACTTGGCGGTGATATTCTCATTGGGTGAGTCGAAGAGAGACATCCGTGGAGTCATCGCAATGGCAACGGAGGCCATGGCAACCGACTCACCATCTTCATCATCCTCATTGTACTCTTATTGTACCACCAATGCCTTGGGAGGAGTCTTCTTGGTGAAGTTGCTCTTGTTGGGGAACGACTTGGCCTTGTCCTTTTGAATGAGCTTGCCACCATTGTCTTCCCTCTTCTCGTAAGGGCACTCCGCAACAAAGTGGCTCACATTGCCACAATTGAAGCAAGTCCTCACTCGTTGCTTGCCCTTTGCGCCACTTGAATTGTTCTTGTTGAAGTTTGGCCTTGTGTTCTTCTTGCTCCAAAATTGCCTTGAAGCAAGAGCCATGTGTTCATGATAGGCATACTTCGTATCTTCGAGGTTGCTCTCTTCTTCTTCCTCTTCATCCTCTTCCTCCATACTAACCTTGGCCTTTAGAGCAAGGTTGGGCTTCTTTACTCTTTGAGAGCGAAGAACCGCATTGTCGGCGGTCACTCATCCAACACTTCACTTGAGGAAAAGGTGTGGAAGTCCGGCCTTTGACGAATGACGGAGGACATGGCTTTGTGGTAGGGCATCATTGCCTTGAGGAATTTGCGCTTGATCCAATTGTCATCCATGTCCTTACTTCCATGATCTCGGAGAGAGACCGCGAGTTTGGTTACTCTCCGAAAAAGCTCACGAGGTTCTTCATCTTCTTTCATTGCAAACTCGTCGGCTTCATCTTGCACCACTTCATAGTTGGAGCGTTGAATGCTTGCGCTTCCCCGATGGAGGGAAACAACTTGGAGCCAAGCATCTTTGGCCATGGTGTAGGGCTGGAGATGAGGAAGATCTTCGGGTGGGATTGCTTCTTGGATGATGAAGAGAGCATTCTCATTGAATTGATGATCCACAACTTCTCTAGGAGTGAAGTTACTTCGGTCATGCGGATAGAAACCTTCTTCAATGATTCTCCAAAGGTTAGTGTTCACATAATTTAAATGACGCTTAAAACGATAGACCCAAGAATCAAAATCTACATTCTTCTCAATCTTAGGGGCCGGGCCGGCATGATTCAAATGAGTGGAAGGGAGCGGTCCACCATAGACAAGTGGAGGTTCCACAGGGGCAAAGATGCCGGTGCCATTTTTACCACTAGAAGAAGGAGCTTTCTCGCTAGTAGCTTCCCCTTTGTCGGAGGTAGCATCCGCCACCTTGTTGGCGGGATCACCCACTTTCAACGGTGCGGTGGAAAGTTTAAGCCCTTCTAAGAATTTATTAAACATGCTTTCGACCTCGGTAGTCATGGAGGTTTTCAATGTGTCCAAAGCCACATTGAATTCCTCACGAGAGACCGCGGTTCCCCCATCTCCCATAGACGAGACCGGATTCACACCAGAGTGCTCCTCCACACCGTCTACAACGTCAACCATACTCTTCGGACTGTAAAGTCCTTAATAAAGAGACGAGGCTCTGATACCAATTGAAAGGATCGATATAGTTGACTAGAGGGGGGGTGAATAGGCAACTAACAATTTTTTAGCTTTTCTTTACCAATTTAAACTTTGCATCAAAGTAGGTTGTCTAGATATGCAACTAAGTGAGCAACCTATATGATGCAATGACAACAAGCACACAAGCAAGCAAGGGATTTAACACAAGTAAGCTTGCGAAAGTAAAGGGACGAGATAACCAAGAGTGGAGCCAGTGAAGACGAGGATGTGTTACCGAAGTTCCTTCCTTTTGAGGGGAAGTACGTCTCCGTTGGAGCGGTGTGGAGGCACAATGCTCCCCAAGAAGCCACTAGGGCCACCGTATTCTCCTCACGCCCTCACACAATGCGAGATGCCGTGATTCCACTATTGGTGCCCTTGAAAGCGGCGACCGGACCTTTACAAACAAGGTTGGGGCAATCTCCACAACTTAATTGGAGGCTCCCAACAACACCACAAAGCTTCACCACAATGGACTATGGCTCCACGGTGACCTCAACCGTCTAGGGTGCTCAAGCACCCAAGAGTAACAAGATCCGCTAGGGATAAGTGGGGGAATCAAATTTCTCTTGGTGGAAGTGTAGATTGGGGCCTTCTCAACCAATCCCGAGCAAATCAACAAGTTTGATTGGCTAGGGAGAGAGATCGGGCGAAAATGGAGCTTGGAGCAACAATGGAGCTTTTGGGGGAAGAGGTTGATCAACTTTGGGGAAGAAGACATCCTTATATAGTGGGGGGAACAATCCAACCGTTACCCCCCAAAACAGCCCCGCAGAGGGCGGTACTACCGCATAAGGCAGCGGTACTACCGCTCCCCCAGGCGGTACAACCGTGGAGTTTGGAGGGCAGGAGAGATACGGACTCGAGCGGTACTGCCGCGGTGGTAGGACGGTACTACCGCTCATGAGCGGCACTGCCGCTCTATTGCCGCTGCGAAGTACCACACAATCCGACACGAAAAATGACCCCTCGAGTCGACGCGGTAGGGGCCTGGTACCGCAGCGGTACTACTGCTGAGGACCCATCGGCGATACTATCGCTGCGGAGCGGTACTGCCGCCTGTGACTCCTAAGCGGTACTACCGCTGGGTACCGCGGTACTACCGCTGGGACCAGACTCAACCCAAAGAAGGGGGAAAGAGACCTCCAATGAAGCGGAAAGGCTCAGAGGGTGTAAAGAGGATGTGTACGTGTTGATTCCACCCTAGCCTTACCAAAACGGACCCCCTCTTGATAGTACGGTGACTCCTACGAAACTAGTCCACCAGAAAAGAAGTGAAAGAGCTACACCGTCTTGAATGACACTCTGAGGGGAAAGAAATCATCTCGTGTCGAATGATGAATCTCTGAAATGCTAAAAGCACACGATTAGTCCGCAAACATGTTGTCATCAATCACCAAAACTACATCTAGAGAGATATGCCTTAACACCCGGATTGAGTGATATGAAGTCTCTAATAAGTTCTACAGCTGCAAAATGGAGGAGAATAGTTCTTTCAGTGAACATGTACTCAGAATGTCTGGGTACCACAACCACTTGACTCAGCTGGGAGTTAATCTTCCTGATGATAACGTCATTGACAGAGTTCTTCAATCACTGCCACCAAGCTACAAGAGCTTCGTGATGAACTATAATATGCAAGGGATGGATAAGACAATTCCCAAGCTCATTGCATTGCTAAAGGCTGCGGAGGTAGAAATCAAGAAGGATCATCAATTGTTGATGGTCAACAAGACCACCAGTTTCAAGAAAATTGGTATAGGGAAGAAGGGGAACTTCAAGAAGAACGGCAAGCAGGTTGCTGCTCAAGTGAAGAAGCCCAAGTCTGGACCTAATCCTAAGACTGAGTGCTTCTACTACAAAGGGACTGGTCACTGGAAGCGGAACTGCCCCAAGTATTTGGCGGATAAGAAGGATGGCAAGGTGAACAAAGGTATATGTGATATACATGTTATTGATGTGTACCTTACTAATGCTCACAATAGTGCCTGGGTATTTGATACTGGTTCTATTGCTAATATTTTCAACTCGAAACAGGGACTACGGATTAAGTGAAGATTGGCTAAGGACAAGGTGACGATGCGCGTGGGAAATGGTTCCAAAGTCGATGTGATCGCCGTCGGCACACTACCTCTACATCTACCTTCGGGATTAGTTTTAGACCTGAATAATTGTTATTTGGTGCCAGCGTTAAACATGAACATTATATCTGGATCTTGTTTGATGCGAGACGGTTATTCATTTAAATCCGAGAATAATGGTTGTTCTATTTATATGATTAATATCTTTTATGGTCATGCACCCTTGAAGAGTGGTCTATTTTTGTTGAATCTCGATAGTAGTGACACACATATTCATAATATTGAAGCCAAAAGATGCAGAGTTGATAATGATATTGCAACTTATTTGTGGCACTACCGTTTGGGTCATATTGGTGTAAAGCGCATGAAGAAACTCCATTCTAATGGACTTTTGGAATCACTTGATTATGAATCACTTGGTACTTGCGAACCATGCCTCATGGGCAAGATGACTAAAACTCCGTTCTCCGGAACAATGGAGCGAGCAACAGATTTATTGGAAATCATACATACTGATGTATGTGGTCCAATGAACATTGAGGCTCGCGGCGGGTATCGTTATTTTCTGACCTTCACAGATGATTTGAGCAGATATGGGTATATCTACTTGATGAAACATAAGTCTGAAACATTTGGAAAGTTCAAAGAATTTCAGAGTGAAGTGGAAAATCATCGTAACAAGAAAATAAAGTTTATGTGATCTGATCGTGGAGGAGAATATTTGAGTTACGATTTTGGTCTTCATTTGAAACAATGCGGAACAGTTTCGCAACTCATGCCACTCAGAACACCACAACGTAATGGTGTGTCCGAACGTCGTAACCGCACTTTATTGGATATGGTGCGATCTATGATGCTCTTACTAATTTACCGCTATCGTTTTGGGGTTATGCTTTAGAGACGGCTACATTCACGTTAAATAGGGCACCATCTAAATCCGTTGAGACGACACCTTATGAACTGTGGTTTGGCAAGAAACCCAAGTTGTCATTTCTTAAAGTTTGGGGCTGCGATGCTTATGTGAAAAAGCTTCAACCTGATAAGCTTGAACCCAAATCGGAGAAATGTGTCTTCATAGGGATACCCAAAGGAGACTGTTGGGTACACCTTCTATCACAGATCCGAAGGCAAAACATTCGTTGCTAAGAATGGATCCTTTCTTGAGAAGGAGTTTCTCTCAAAAGAAGTGAGTGGGAGGAAAGTAGAACTTGATGAGGTAACTATACCTGCTCCCTTATTGGAAAGTAGTTCATCATGGAAATCAATTCATGTGACTTCTACAACAATTAGTGAGGAAGCTAATGATGATGATCATGTAACTTCAGATCAAGTTACTACTGAACCTTGTAGGTCAACTAGAGTAAGATCCGCACCAGAGTGGTACGGTAATCCAGTTCTGGAGGTCATGTTACTTGACCATGACGAACCTACGAACTATGAGGAAGCGATGATGAGCCCAGATTTCGCGAAATGGCTTGAGGCCATGAAATCTGAGATGGGATCCATGTATGAGAACAAAGTGTGGACTTTGGTTGACTTTCCCGATGATCGGCAAGCCATCGAGAATAAATGGATCTTCAAGAAGAAGACTGACGCTGACGGTAATGTTACTATCTACAAAGCTCGACTTGTTGCAAAAGGTTTTCGACAAGTTCAAGGAGTTGACTACGATGAGACCTTCTCACCCGTAGTGATGCTTAAGTCCGTCCAAATCATGTTAGCAATTGCTGCATTTTATGATTATGAAATTTGGCAAATGGATGTAAAGACTGCATTCCTGAATGGATTTCTGGAAGAAGAGTTGTATATGATGCAACCCGAAGGTTTTATCAATCCAAGGATGCTAACAAAGTGTGCAAGCTCCAGCGGTCCATTTATGGACTAGTGCAAGCATCTCGGAGTTGGAATAAACATTTTGATAGTGTGATCAAAGCATATCGTTTTATACAGACTTTTGGAGAAGCCTGTATTTACAAGAAAGTGAGTGGGAGCTCTGTAGCATTTCTAATATTATATGTGGATGACATATTGTTGATTGGAAATGATATAGAATTTCTGGATAGCATAAAAGGATACTTGAATAAGAGTTTTTCAATGAAAGACCTCGGTGAAGCTGCTTATATATTGGGCATCAAGATCTATAGAGATAGATCAAGACGCTTAATTGGACTTTCACAAAGCACATACCTTGATAAAGTTTTGAAGAAGTTCAAAATGGATCAAGCAAACAAAGGGTTCTTGCCTGTGTTACAAGGTGTGAAGTTGAGTCAGACTCAATGCCCGACCACTGCAGAAGATAGAGAGAAAATGAAAGTCATTCCCTAGGCTTCAGCCATAGGTTCTACCATGTATGCAATGCTGTGTACCAGACCTGATGTGTGCCTTTCTATTAGTTTAGCAGGGAGGTACCAAAGTAATCCAGGAGTGGATCACTGGACAGCGGTCAAGAACATCCTGAAATACCTGAAAAGGACTAAGGATATGTTTCTCGTTTATGGAGGTGACAAAGAACTCGTCGTAAATGGTTACGTTGATGCAAGCTTTGACACTGATCCGCATGACTCTAAGTCACAAACCGGATACGTATTTATATTGATCGGTGGAGCTGTAAGTTGGTGCAGTTCTAAGCAAAGCGTCGTAGCGGGATCTACGTGTGAAGCAGAGTACATAGCTGCTTCGGAAGCAGCAATTGAAGGAGTCTGGATGAAGGAGTTCATATCCGATCTAGGTGTCATACCTAGTGCATCGGGTCCAATGAAAATCTTTTGTGACAATACTGGTGCAATTGCCTTGGCAAAGGAATCCAGATTTCACAAAAGGACCAAGCACATCAAGAGACGCTTCAATTCCATCCGCGATCAAGTCAAGGAGGGAGACATAGAGATTTGCAAGATACATACGGATCTAAATGTTGCAGACCCATTGACTAAGCCTCTCTCACGAGCAAAACATGATCAACACCAAGACTCCATGGGTGTTAGAATCATTACTGTGTAATCTAGATTATTGACTCTAGTGCAAGTGGGAGACTGAAGGAAATATGCCCTAGAGACAATAATAAAGTTGTTATTTATATTTCCTTATATCATGATAAATGTTTATTATTCATGCTAGAATTGTATTAATCAGAAACTTAGTACATGTGTGAATACATAGACAAACAGAGTGTCACTAGTATGCCTCTACTTGACTAGCTCGTTGAATCAAAGATGGTTAAGTTTCCTAACCATAGACATGAGTTGTCATTTGATTAACGGGATCACATCATTAGAGAATGATGTGATTGACTTGACCCATCCGTTAGCTTAGCACGATGATCGTTTAGTTTGTTTCTATTGCTTTCTTCATGACTTATACATGTTCCTATGACTATGAGATTATGCAACTCCCGAATACCGGAGGAACACTTTGTGTGCTATCAAACGTCACAACATAACTGGGTGATTATAAAGATGCTCTACAGGTGTCTCCGATGGTATTTGTTGAGTTGGCATAGATCGAGATTAGGATTTGTCACTTCGATTGTCAGAGAGGTATCTCTGGGCCCTCTTGGTAATGCACATCACTATAAGCCTTGCAAGCAATGTGACTAATGAGTTAGTTACGGGATGATGCATTACGGAACGAGTAAAGAGACTTGCCGGTAATGAGATTGAACTAGGTATTGAGATACCAATGATCGAATCCCGGATGTGATCACGGACATGACGAGGAGTCTCGAAATGGTTGAGACATAAAGATCGATATATTGGAATGGTATGTTTGGACATCGGAATGGTTCCGGGTAAGTTTGGGCATTTACCGGAATACCGGGGGGTTACCGGAACCCCTCGGGTAGTCTATGGGCCTTATTGGGCCCTAGTGGCAGAGAGGAGGAGGCGGCCAAGGTGGGGGACACCCCCCCCCCCAAGCCCAATCCGAATTGAGGTGGGAGTCGGGCCCCTTTCCTTCTCCCTCTCTCCTCCTTCCTTCCTCTCCTACTCCAACTAGGGAAGGGGCATCCTACTCCCACCGGGAGTAGGACTCCCCCCTTGGGTGCGCCATGAGAGGGCCGGCCCTCCCCATCCTCCACTCCTTTATATACGGGGGAGGGGGGACCCCATAGACACACAAGTTGATTGTTTAGCCGTGTGTGGTGCCCCCCTCCACAGATTTCCACATCGGTCATATCGTTGTAGTGCTTAGGCGAAGCCCTGCGTCAGTAACTTCATCATCACCGTCATCACGCCGTCGTTCTAATGAAACTCTCCCTCGACCTCAACTAGATCTAGAGTTCGTGGGATGTCACCGAGCTGAACGTGTGCAGATCGCGGAGGTGCTGTACTTTCGGTACTAGGATCGGTCGGATCGTGAAGACGTATGACTACATCAACCGCATTGTCATAACGCTTTCGCTTTCGGTCTACGACTGTACGTGGACAACACTCTCCCCTCTCATTGCTATGCATCACCTAGATGGATCTTGCGTGTGCGTAGGATTTTTTTTGAAATTACTGCGTTCCCCAACACCCATAGAGTTTGGTAAATTGTCATGAGGAAAGCCATCAGAACATGCCTACACTTCCAGCATAGATTTTCTGAGAGAGAACCACCTACTCATGTGTTGAGACCAAGATATTCCATTCCAACCACAAGAATCTTGATCTCTAGCCTTCCCCAAGTTGCTTTCCACTCAAACCATCTTTCCACCAAATCGAAATCCGTGAGAGAGAGTTGAGTGTTGGGTAGACTATCATTTGAAGCACAAGAGCAAGGAGTTCATCATCAACACACCATCTATTATCTTTTGGAGAGTGGTGTCTCCTAGATTGGTTAGGTATCACTTGGGAGCCTCCGTCAAGATTGTGGAGTTGAACCAAGGAGTTTGTACGGGAAAGGAGATCGCCTACTTCGTGAAGATCTACCCTAGTGAGGCAAGTCCTTCGTGGGCGATGGCCATGGTGGGATAGACAAGGTTGCTTCTTCGTGGACCCTTCATGGGTGGAGCCCTCTGTGGACTCGTGCAACCGTTACCCTTCGTGGGTTGAAGTCTCCATCGACGTGGATGTACGATAGCACCACCTATCGAAACCATGCCAAAAATCTCCGTGTCTACATTGTGTTTGCTCCCTCCAAACTCCTCCCTTTACCTTCATATGCAAATGTTTTACATTCCGCTGCTATACTCTTAGACTTGCATGTGTAGGTTGATTACTTTACTTGTTCTAAGTTGCTAAAATCTGCCAAAACTTAAAATTGGGAAAAGGCTAGATTTTTATTTGGTCAATTAGTCTAATCACCCCCCCCCTCTAGACATACTTTCGATCCTACATCAATCCCATCAGAGTTACTTGCAAGGATGAGATCTGATAGTGATGGGTATAAAAGATAGTCCACGGGGCCATAGTTTTCACTAGAGGCTTCTCTCTTGAAAGCAAGCATACGATGGGTAAACAGATTACTGTTGAGCAATTGATAGAAAAGCGCATAGTTATGACGATATCCAAGGAAACGTTCATGTATATAGGCATCACGTCCGAGACAAGTAGACCGACTCCTGCCTGCATCTACTACTATTACTCCACACATCGACCCCTATCCAGCATGCATCTAGTGTATTAAGTTAACAAGAACGAAGTAACACCTTAAGCAAGATGACATGATGTAGAGGGATAGATGCAACCAATATGAACAAAGCTCATCTTTTTATCATTAATGGCAACAATACAAATACGTATCATGTCCCCTTCTGTCACTGGGATTGAGCACTACAAGATTGAACCCATTACAAAGCACCTCTCCCATTGCAAGAAAAATCAATCTAGTTGGCCAAACCAAATCAATAGATCAGAGAGAAATATAAAGCTATATAAATCATGCATAAAAGAGTTCAGAGAAGACTCAAATAATATTCATAGATAATTTGATCATAAACCCACAATTCATCGGATCTCACACACCGCAAAAGAAGATTACATCAAATAGATCTCCAAGAACATTGAGGAGAACACTGTATTGAAGATCAAAGAGAGAGAGAAGAAACCATCTAGCTACTAGCTATGGACCCATAGGTCTGTGGTAAACTACTCACACATCATCGGTAGGGCAGCAAGGTTGATGTAGAAGCCCTCCGTGATCGAATCCCCCTCTGGCAGAGTACCGGAAAAGGTCCCTAGATGGGATCTCACGAAGACAGAAACTTGCGGCAGCGGAAAAGTATTTTTGGTGTGTCATCTGGTCTACGGGGAATATTTGGGTATTTATAGAAGAAATATTAGGGTTGGAAGTGCCACGGGGGGGCACAAGCTTGCCCCCCCCCCCCCCCCCGGGCGCGCCCCCTAAGCTTGTGGCCACCTGGTGGCTCTTCTGGCCTCCTCCTAAAGCTTCTAGGGTGTCCCGTGGTCCAAGAAAAATCGTCAAAAAGTTTCGTTCCATTTGGACTCCGTTTGGTATTGATTTTCTGTAAAGGCAAAAACAAGGAAAAACAGCAACTGGCACTGGCCACTAGGTTAATAAGTTATTCCCAAAAAATGATACAAAATAGCATAATAATGCATATAAAACATCCAAGATTGATAATATAATAGCATGAAACAATCAAAAATTATAGATACATTGGAGACGTATCAAGCATCCCCAAGCTTAATTCCTGCTCGTCCTTGAGTAGGTCAATGATAAAAACGGAATTTTTGACGTGGAATGCTACCTAACATGTTTATCATGTAATCTTTCTTTATGTGGCATGAATATTCAGATCCATAAGATTCAAAACAAAAGTTTAATATTGACATAAAAACAATAATACTTCAAGCATACTAAAAAGCAATCATGTCTTTTCAAAATATCATGGCTAAAGAAAGTTATCCCTACAAAACATAGTCTTGTCATGCTCCATCTTCTTAACACAAAGTATTTATCATGCACAACCCCCTTGTCAGCCAAGCACTTGGTTCATACTTTTTAATGCGATTCAGCTTTTTCAACTCTCACGCAATACATGAGCGTGAGCCATGGATATAGCACTATGGGTGGAATAGAATATGATGTTGGGAGTTGTGTGGAGAAGACAAAAAAAGAAGAAAGTCTCACATTGACGAGGCTAATCAACGGGCTATGGAGATGACCATCAATTGATATCAATATAAGTAGGGATTGCCATGCAACGGATGCACTAGAGCTATAAGTGTATGAAAAATCGAAAGAAAACTAAATGGGTGTGCATCCAACTTGCTTGCTCATGAAGACCTCGGGCATTTGAGGAAGCCCATCATTGGAATATACAAGCCAAGTTCTATAATGAAAAATTCCCACTAGTAATATATGAAAGTGACAAAATAGGAGACTCTCTATCATGAAGAACATGGTGCTACTTTGAAGCACAAGTGTGGAAAAGGATAGTAACATTGTCCCTTCTCTCTTTTTCTCTCTTTTTTTCTTTTCTCTCTTTTTTTGTTGGGCACTTTGGCCTCTTTTTTTCTTGGGCTCATTTGGCCTCCTTTTTGGGGGGGCTCATTTGGCCTCTTTTATTCCTCACATGGGACAATGCTCTAATAATGAATATGATCATCACACTTCTATTTACTTACAACTCTAAAGAAAATTACAACTCGATACTAGAACAAAAATATGACTCTATATGAATGCCTCCGGTGGTGTACCGGGATGTGCAATGATCTAGCGTGACATGTATAAAAAATATGAACGGTGGCGGAGCCACAAATACTATGTCAACTATATGATCATGCAAAGCAATATGACAATGATGATATGTGTCATAATAAAACGGAATGGTGGAAGTTGCATGGCGATATATCTTGGAATGGCTATGGAAATGCCATAATAGGTAGGTATGGTGGATGTTTTGAGGAAGATATAAGGAGGCTTGTGTGTGATAGAGCGTATCATATCACGGCGTTTGGATGCACCGGCGAAGTTTGCACCACAACTCGAGGTGACAAGGGGCAATGCATGGTATCGAAGAGGCTAGCAAATTGCGGAAAGGTAAGAGTGTGTGTAATACATGGACTCACATTAGTCATAAAGAACTCACATACTTATTGCAAAAGTTTATTAGTCCTCGAAGAAAAGTACTACTATGCATGCCCCTCGGAGGGAGGTTGGTAGGAGTTAACTATTGCACACCCCCGACCTCCACGCAAAGGAAGACAATCAATAACAAATCATGCTATAATTTCATAGCATAACGAGAGACCATATGTGCATTCTTTGGGAATCACAAACCTTAACACAAATATTCTTACTAAACAACAATTACTCACTAGCATGACTCTAATATCACCATCTTTATATCTCAAAACAAATGCAAGGAACCAAATGTCTCATATACTCAATGCTCTTTATGAAAGTTTTTATTATATCCCTCTTGAATACCCATCATATTAGGACTAAATTCATAACCCAAGCAAATTGCCATACTATTTAAAAGACTCTCAAAATAATATAAGTGAAGCTTGAGAGTTCATCAATTTCTTTAAAATATGACCACCACCGTGCTCTAAAAGATACTCCCTTCGTCCCAAAATAAGTGTCTCAACCTTAGCACAACTTTGTACTAAAGTTAGTACAAAGTTGAGACACTTATTTTGGGACGGAGGGAGTATAAGTGAAGCACTAGAGCAACTACATAGCTCGAAACATATAAGTGAAGCTCAAAGAGTATTATAATAAATTCATGATTAATGTGTGTCCCTCTCAAAAAGGTGTGTCCAGCAAGGATGATTTTGGAAAACTAAAAAGTAAATAAAGCAAAGACTCATATAATACATGACGCTCCAAACAAAACACATATCATGTAGTGGATAAAAATATAGCCCCAAATAAATTACCGATAGATTGTACACAAAAGAGGGGATGCCATATGGGGCATCCCCAAGCTTAGACGGTTGGTTGTCCTTGAATATTACCTGGGGTGCCTTGGGCATCCCCAAGCTTAGGCTCTTGCCACTCCTTATTCCTTATCCCATCGAAACTTCACTCAAAACTTGATAACTTCATAACACAAAACTCAACAGAAAACTCATGAGATGCATTAGTATAATGAAGCAAATCGCCACTTTTAGGTACTGTTGTAAACTCATTCCAATTTTATATTTGAATTATATCCACTGTATTCTAACTTCACCATGGTTCATACCCCCCGATACAACCCATAGATTCATCAAAATAAGATAACAACACAATGAAAATAGAATCTATCAAAAACAGAAGAGTCTGTAGTAATCTGGACTTTGGCCAAACTTCTGTAACTCCAAAAATTCTAAAACATTAGGACAACATAGGCAATCTGTATATCAATCTTGTGTAAAAATTTCAGTAGGAGGAACACACAAGTCTCCAATAATTACACCTGCACAAACAAACAAATACTTGCACCCAACGCGATACAAGGGTTGTCAATCCCTTCAAGGTTACTTGCAAGGATGAGATCTGATAGTAATGGATATAAAAGATAAATAAAAGTGTGAATAACATAAAACTAAATAAATTGAGCAAGGTATTTTTGTGTTTTTGATTTTGTAGATCTGAAAATAATATGATAAAAGATAGACCCGGGGGCCATAGTTTTCACTAGAGGCTTCTCTCTTGAAAGAAAGCATGCGATGGGTAAACAAATTACTGTTGAGCAATTGATAGAAAAGCGCATAGTTATGACGATATCCAAGGCAATGATCATGTATATAGGCATCACGTCCGAGACAAGTAGACCGACTCCTGCCTGCATCTACTACTATTACTCCACACATCGACCGCTATCCAGCACGCATCTAGTGTATTAAGTTAACAAGAACGGAGTAACGCCTTAAGCAAGATGACACGATGTAGAGGGATAGATCCAATCAATATGAACAAACCCCATCTTTTTATACTTAATGGCAACAATACAAATACGCGTCATGTCCCCTTCCGTCACTGGGATTGAGCACCGCAAGATTGAACCCATTACAAAGCACCTCTCCCATTGCAAGAAAAATCAATCTAGTTGGCCAAACCAAATCAATAGATCAGAGAGAAATACAAAGCTATATAAATCATGCATAAAAGAGTTCAGAGAAGACTCAAATAATATTCATAGGTAATCTGATCATAAACCCACAATTTCATCGGATCTCAACAAACACACCGCAAAAGAAGATTACAACGAATAGATCACCAAGAACATCGAGGAGAACATTGTATTGAAGATCACATAGAGAGAAGCCATCTAGCTAATAGCTATGGACTTGTAGGCCTGTGGTAAACTACTCACACATCATCGGTAGGGCAGCAAGGTTGATGTAGAAGCCCTCCGTGATTGAATCCCCCTCCGGTAGAGTACCCAGAAAAGGTCACCGGATGGGATCTCACGAAGACAGAAACTTGCGGCAGTGGAAAAGTATTTTTGGTGTGCCCTCTGGTCTACGGGGAATATTTGGGTGTTTATAGAAGAAAGATTAGGGTTGGAAGTGCCATGGGGCGCCCACAAGCTTGGGGGGCGCGCCCCCTGAGCTTGTGGCCACCTCGTGGCTCTTCTGGCCTCCCCCCCCCCCCCCCCGAAGCTTCCAGGGTGTCTTGTGGTCCAATAAAAATCGTCAAAAAGTTTCGTTCCATTTGGACGCCATTTGGTATTGATTTTCTGTAAAGGCAAAAACAAGGAAAAAAACAGCAACTGGCACCGGGCACTAGGTTAATAAGTTAGTCCCAAAAATGATATAAAATAGCATAATAATGCATATAAAACATCCAAGATTGATAAAACAATAGCATGGAACAATCAAAAATTATAAATATGTTGGAGACGTATCAGCATTCTACACCGCGAATATTTCCTCTCGGTCCATGACGTGTGGTATGGCGATGCTCCCGGGGCCACCTCTGTCGGTGTCTGCAGCTTTCCCCCTACATAGGTCAATAGAACATGCACACAAAAGACAAACAAATCTTGTCCCCAACATGGCAAGAGGGATGTCAAGCCCCTTGTCTTGCTAGTTAAAGGTAAAACACAAGTGATAGAGATAGATAGTAGCAAAAAGTAGAACGGAAAATAGTGGCAATTTTGTAGAAGAATTAAGGAATGGAGAATAGACCCCAAGGACACAGGTTCACTAGTGACATCTCTCTCAATAACAACAAGTAGCATGGTAAGCAAATTACAGTTGGGCAGTCGAAAAGATTGCAATATTTATGACTATGATCACCATGGTATAATTTCATACATGCATTACGTCCGTGATAGACTAGACCATTAATCCAACTGCATCTACTACTAAGACTCCACCCCAAAACCGCTATCATGCATGCATATCAAGGTATTAAGTTTGCAAGAAACAAAGTATCACAATAAGTAAGATGACATAATGTAGACAGGAAGAAGTCAAATAATATGAATAAACCAGATCGTTTACCCTTAGTGACAACAATTACAATATGTGTCTTACCACTTTTTGTCACTGGGTTAGATCACCACAAGATTGAACCCACTACAAAGCACCACTCCCTCTGAAGAAAGCCCGTCGAACTCGGCCGAAGAAGATAGATAGATCGGAGAGCATGCAAAGCTATTTAATTATACAAAAAAATCTCAAAAGATTCTATTGATTCATAAAGTGATAATTCATCATGTCCCAACAAAAGCACCACCGATTACATCAAATTGATCCCGATCATGTGAGAAAGCTCATGGGTACATGGTACTGAAGGAAAGGACGGGCGAGCTGACCACTTGAACTGGAAGCGAGTTGTGAATATATGTGGTTAAACTTGCTATATTTTTTGAAGCTAAAATGTTTTGAATTCATTGAAAATTTCAGGAGAAAAAGTCTAGAAATTCCAAAAAAAATCCATCTTTGGAAGAACAAAAATCCCTAATTTTTGCCATGTGCCCATTACAAATCCCAAAAGTCACCATGTTTTTTAGAGAACAGAATTTTTTAAACTTGCCATGTGCAATTTTATTATTTTTGCCATGTGCCCATTGCAAATCCAAAGTAACCATGTTTTTTATCGGAGAAATTTTATGAACTTGCCATGTTAAAGTTTATTATATGTAGCTTGGCAATTATATTATTTACACCATTGCAATTTTATTAATTAGACAATGGTAGTTTTTTGTAGGTAGCATGACAATTTCATTATTTAGACCATGTCAACTTTTTAATTATTCCATGGGCAAATTTACTAATTACACCATGGTAGTTCTATTTGTAGGTACCATGGCAATTTAATTACGGTAATGATAACTCCCGAACGTTCGGGATTTAAGCATGGCAACCCGAACGTTTTAGGTGGCAAGTTTAGTTTGCGTGAGATTAGGGAAACATGGTAATTTTCTGACAAAAAAACGAAAAAGGAGAAAGTTGCCATCCCCTATCAACTAAAGTTGTCATATAAAAACGTTCGGGACGAAATGCTCAAAATCCGAACGTTTGGGAGTTATTGGATTCCTTTAATTATTTATACCATGGTAGTTTTTTGTAGGTAGCGTGTCAATTTCATTATTTAGACCAGGACAATTTTTTCAATTAGACCATGGCATTTTATTAATTAGACCATGGTATTTTATTGTAGGTAACATGGCAATTTTAACTTTTTAGATCATGACCTTTTTATTCTGTAGACCGTGGAATTTTTGTTTGTCTAGCAACTTCTTTGATTTTTTGAAAATTAAAATATAGCGGGTTTTTTCAGTATAGCATGGCAAATTTTAGAAAGTAGAGCATGGCAAATGTAAATATACATTTCTCTGCCTTTGCTGTATAATTTTTTAGTGGTGATCTGCTTTGCAAAAACCAATTAACTGGAACTTTTGTTTGACATGATGATTAAAGCAGGGAGGCCCATCAAATAGCTTGTCAGGCCATTGGGATCGCGCTGGGTGGTTTGTTCTAGCGAACTAAATTGTTCTTTAGAACGATCCTTTCTATCGAACAAACCGTTTGTCCCAGGCATCCGTAGATCTGACGATACCTAGATATTAGCGTCCTAAATTTACAATCTAAAAGCTTGAGGTAGAAGCCATCTTGAAAAGTAGGACGTAGCGGTCAACTGATATCCACACTAAACATAAACTAGTTTCATGAAATAAACTTAATAAAGTGACAATCCTTTCAATTGGTTTGCCATTAATCACCAAAACCTAATAGGATACATGAGAGATGAACTTTCAGCCGGTTACACCTTGCCGCTGCCACACCCCCTTCTATAAGACCAAGTGAAGAATGCTCTCCCTATATATTTTCTGTTATACTATATGTAAGGGACATAGAGTATCTGCTCCCGAGCTCATATGCTCTCGGATGGACAGTAAAATCAAAAAAATAGTAAATAATTTTGTAAAATTCTGAATTCTTTTGTGGTAAACTTTGACAAATGTTTTATATGGTTGTAAAATTTTATCATAAAATAACATTCATAGAAGTCTTGGCAAAAAAACCAAAACTGATACTCCTAAAATTCTAGTTTTAAAAACATTTTGGACTGCTGACTTTTTTTATTTGCTACGACTTCCACAAATGTTATTTCGTGCTGATATTTTTTAAGCATACAATTTTTTTGTCAAAGTTTACCATAAAAAATTCAGAATTTTTTGAATTAGTTTACTTTTTTTATTTTGCTGTTCATCTGGGTGCATGTGAGCTCGAGATCAGAATAGCACTTTCTTATATGTAAGCTCCTTTTGCCAATACTATATTTAAGATCCTTTTGCCAATGGAAGGGAAAACAATTAATACTCTGCGGCATGCACGGTGCTCACTGTTCATATTGCTCAAGGGAGGACGAATGCATCACCCATTACTCATGGCTGCTTCCGGAGGGGGCAATGAAAGCCGCCGGCCGGCCTTTTGTAATCTAGGGAACACACACGCACCGATCACAGTGTATTCGTGCGTCGATTCTTTTGGGGAGATTCGAAGTTGCGTGTATTAGGCAAGGCACATGGATGCAACACGTAACTATAGCAGCTAGCACACGTACGTAAGCCTTTGCACTGCTGCGCGTTTAGGAAAACTACTGCATGCATGCATGCAATATGCCGGCCGTCGATCGCATGCATGCATGACACGCAGTGCATTATTACCGGTGGTACGTACTGCTACTAGTTGCCTTCTCTCCAGAGGTGCCCCGGCCAAACCAAACTCGAACCAAATACTACACACATGGATGGATGCATGCCTCACATATGCAGCCACGCAGGATACAAATGCTCTCCAGTGTAGCGTTTGGTTTTATCTCTCTCTCTCTCTCTCTCTCTCTCTCTCTCTCTCTCGACATGATCATAACTTGGCTTTCAGTGTCATATATGCATGCACATGCGGCGCGACGCGATGTGCATTCACTCGATCATGGACACATACATACCTGAAGAAAGAAACACAATGAAGCTAGGAATTGTTCATCAAACAGAGTAGCTTTCAGCAGCTAGCTAGCTAAGCTAGTAAGCCGCATTCAAGGCGGGAACTATGCGTGTACATGCGGTGTCCATTTCGGCACAGAAGGAGGCCGGCGTCGAAGAGGGTCGGCATGTTCAGATTAAGCAGCTAGGCGATCGAGCTGTTCGCTTCTACAGTAGAGAATGGTGGCCTTGACCAACCGCCCACTGTTCCAATTCATTAGCCAGTCGGGGCGGTGCTACTGTTCCGGTGGTACAAAAACTGGAGTAATAATCAATCGGCATAGATCCTAATACGCCGCCGCAGACTGCATACGTGGTACCACTCGGTCCTTGTAACTTAATTTGCAGTCATCGGCGTTATGCATGCAACTTTTTCTTTGTGAAAAAACCATATGATATATAGTATATAGCATCCAATAATACTAGAGTTGTGGATTAAGCGTAGCTTAGATGGTTAAGTTCCTTGTGGTGGAGTTAGTATCTTGTAGGTACTTATAGGATAGGGTGTGCGTGCGTGTATTCATAGAGATGAATGTATATTAGTGTATGAGAGCATTTGCGACTATAATGTGTTTATAAAAATAGGATTGTTAACAGACTGAGACTTAACGAATTCTTAATCAATGTTATATTAGTAAGATCTTACATGAAGATCCGTACAAAATATTATTTTTAATTTTTTTTCTTCTTTTCATATTATGTCATTTGCTTGAAGTCTCAGTCGACTAACATCTAGCTACACCCTTACAAAAATCCTAGAGTTGCCCTGCAATTTGCATATTTTGTCTTTCTTCTCTGAAAAGGAAAGATTAACCTGCACATTTTGTAAGATAAAGATTCGGCCGGAAAACCGGGTAGATAAATATGGTAATTCCATACACGTTGTACGTACTCCGAAAACGTTGCAAGCTAAAAGGGAATTCACTGACACTCACTGTTGGTAGAGTGGGCACGGGACATAATCTGGGCCGTGGTGGCGCGATCAACAGAGGATCCGGCCGGAGGGCAGACAGAGCGGGTTCAAGGTATAATCATAAACTGCGTACAGTGAGCCCATTTAATTGGAATAGTAGCCAGAGAACAAGGGGCTGGTGGTGTGATGCACACATAGTGTTGTGGTTGCACGGAAGGGGCAGACTGGATCGACGGCATTCAAGTCCGGCCACGGCCATCCATCAGAGAGACCGAAAAGTAGTATTAGTAGGGGCACTATACACTATACACTGCAGTACAACTTGCACAAACGATTAAAGCCACGCATCCAAAACATTCCTCTCGTCGAGCCTTATATCTTTCAAAGAACTTCTCAGCCAACACCCCACGCATTGTTGCTCTCCCTCTCGTTGATTGATTTGGAATCAGTTCGTCGATCGTTTAATCAAGCGAATGATTGCATTTCCATTTGAATTCATGCATGTATGTATGTAACCGTATTTTATTTCTAGACTTGGCGGGGCCGGGCATAGTGTAACTGTCCCCATCGATCGACCTCACGGTCGGGTGTACCACATAAGCCTGTTGTGATGTGAGCTTTCGGCTGTGTTTCATCCAGTGCAGGAGTTAATGGCCGTCGATCACTTGATGGCCATGTCGTTCGACCCGACGATGATATCGCGCGGCTAGTGGTTATATATGTATGTCTTCGAGGTAGGTAAATATTGTGATGTCCATGATGAGATCGACCACCCATTCACGCGAGCACATAGGATCGCGTGGGCAAGCGGCAAGCAAACTCGCGTATCTTGGACCCGTATGAGCAGCCATACACTGTTTGCTCACCACATGCGCTAGTAATCATCGCCGTGCACATGTGCATGCATGTTCCTCGAGAGATAAATATACTAAGAATGATATACTTCAACAGGGTCGCTGATTTTATAGCCGGCCCTATATTTCAACACGGTATTTTTTTTCCTCAAAGAGAAAAGAAAAACTCGCACAATCTCTCATAGCCTTCAGGCGCCGGGTCCAGACGGAAAACAAGAAGAAACCCAACCAAGGCGACCCCTCCCAGACCCAAGCCCAATAGACGTGGGAGCAGAGCCATGATTCCGGCCAGGGTTTCGAGCTAATCTCGGCCGGCAACACGGCACGGCACGGCATGTGCCCCCTCCTCACTCATACGAGACACATGCGCACGGTGCCCACAACCCAAACGCACAGCAACGCCGGCCCTTCTTCCAACCTTCCCTCCGGAAAATTCAAGACGCGGCTAGCTCCGCCAGTAGGTGAGGGCGATAAATGCCGGAGCACAGATGCTTCGATTTAACACGTCGAAGCAGCGCCTACGCCGGGCAGGCAGCAATGATACCGTCCAGGAAGACAATGGCTACTATCATCAACAGTGCGGGCTACAGCAACAGCAGCAGACAAAAGGAACAAGGTACGCAAGTACACGGGCGAGCGCGTTATGACTGACCCGGCACCGTCGATCCCACCTTCCAAAATGATACACCGCCGCTGCCCCGCGTCCGTTGGCAGAAATAATGGGCGCATCATACACCGTGCACAAGAATGTTCATCACGAACTGCGCAGTGGGAGGCACTCAACACTCGTATTGCAACACAAAAACGTTCAAGCCCAAACAATAAAATTACAATTACAGTTTGATCCACCCCCAGTAGCCAGGCCCAGGATCATGGCGAACACGTCGAGAACGGAATGGACAGTGTCAATTGGGTTTCTTCATGTCATCAGTAGCTTGTCAGTGGAATATCGGTCTACATCTGGCAGCAGAAAATTCCTCCGCCGAGAACTGGGGCTGTGTGAATCCTAGACGACGGGCGTGATTGAATGAATAACCAGCAGAGAGTGATCTCCAACTGTAACTGCAAGCATGGGCGTGGCTGTGTGACCAGTGTATATGAACTAAATAGAATTATCCACCCAACAATGCTCGTGGCTTTTCACGACGAATACCTCAACGTTAAGAATACCTCCGTTTCAGCATCCGAGACCTTTCAGTATATTCCCCAACTCATTGGTAACGTCTGGGATACTTGCATATGATCCAGGGAGATTTATGGCATGATATTCTAACGACTTCCAGTGTGAGATCAAGCCAAAATGTGGGCGTCGATAGAAGCTGCTGATTATCTCAAGAACTTTTGTGTCTGGCGTGGCTGAAACCAGGTGTGTCAGACCAGCCCCATGAGCCCCTATTATGACTGAAGCTTCCAGGATAGCCTGGAGTTGCTCCTTCATGCTCATGTGCGCAAAAAGACCATTCACGACGTTTATTTTGCACTTCTGACCTTTTGCCCACTTCTCAACTGCATCGAATACCTCCTGCTCATTGCTTAGCCTAGATTCAACCTTCCCACTGTGACGTGGGTGGGCCAAGTAGTCTTCTCTCCGAACAAAGAGAATCTTGAGTCCATTTGATGTTTTTTTAGGCGGCACGATCCCATCCTCCAGAAGATCAAAAGAAGCTATAATCATCTCCCCGAATTCAGACAACCGTGCAGTTTTCTGGTGGTCTGGTTTATTTCTAAGGGACTGAGCAGAGGCTCCTTCACAGCTGAAGCTTTCACTAAGCCCCTTAAATAGAGCAGTCTCATAGCCCAATGGTGAAAGAACTGCATGCCGGAAACAAACAGGGCCAGAGAAGCTCTTGGCATAGGTCACATTTGAAAAAAGTGCTTCCCATGTTTGCTCCAGTGGTGCCTGCGGATATCAGGTCATATCTGTTACAGACAAGCATATACATGGGGAAAACAAATGAATCATTATGGACAAGAATGATTTCACTCCTTACTTAGCAGATAAAATACACTCGAAACTCACAAAGTAGCAAGCAGTTGATATCAATATTGTTGATGTATAAATGCATAGCCCATCTTTCCCCATCAGCTTGAGCTTTTGAGTGAACTAGCTAGTGCATGAGCTCTACATGGTATCAGAGCCAAGAGGTCTTGAGTTCAAGACCCGGCTGGCGCAATTTAAAAAGAAAATTTGCAGCCCACTTTCTGTCCACGTTTAGGCCCGAGGGAGCCACACGTGAGGGGGAGTGTTGACGTATAAATGCATAGCCCAGCTTCCCCTATCAGCTTGAGCTTTTGGGTGAACTGGCTGGTGCGTGCAGTTCTACAAATACAATGGCAGAACTGAGCATATGGCTGCTCATGTTCTTGTGTTGAATGGGAAACATAAGTTAGTTTTGGTAGGAAGGATATCATACTGTAAATATAATGATAACACTGCTGGACATCTTATAAACAGAACTACCATTATTCTTCACCATCCTACCCTTTCTTCAAATGTTCTGACAAGGAGTTACAAACAGCACACACACACACACATCAACTATCAAAAGTATGGCAATGTTCTAACTATTCCATGAACAGGTGGTGACGTGATGAGATGATTGATGAGGCATGCCACAGAATTGTTTGGTTGACTGATTTTGGTAAGCTTAACTCATTAGAGTCAAAACTCAAACTCTGCCCGGTGTTCCATTCTTTCTTCAAAGTTTACTGAGTAGTTACAATAAACCGCACTTTAAGCTGCATATGATAATTCTGAACAAAGAGAATAACATGATAGAGCAACTGAAAATGCAAGCTCAGGCAGACGTGGAGGCATAGAGCTGTATGAATGGCAGAACTTTGGATCAGGTGTCAGCACAGAGTTCTCAGGAATTTGTATCTGTAGGAGATGTAGAACAGAAATACTAAGAGAAAGGGAAAGGATTTGGAAGAGTTTTAGATTGCAATGATCTCCTAACAGGGGCAGCAGATATGGTCCCAAATACCAAACGAGCAAAGATATCTATGTGAAAAATATGAACACGCTAACAAACAATAGATCAGGCACATAACTCTCAAGTTGATATTTTACCACCCAAACTACTGTCGAAACATACTAATTAATCATAACAAATGCAACACATCTCATGTAATGTACCAAGAGTCATAAGCATAGAATGTTTCTAAGTACAGTACATACCTTGCAATGCCCATCCACGAAAACAACATTAGGACGATCAGGTAAACTCGTGACTCTGGAACTAACATATGCACTGTACCAGTCTGTAATTGTGTGGAAAAGGTTTGCATACTCAAATCGTGTGACCAGAAGTGTCGGTTCTTCAATCCACTGCACCAAGTGTTACAACACAGTCACTAAGCAATTAGAGAAATTAGGAAGAATTCAAGAATCTATTCAAAATAATACAATCGAATAAGTACTGCCATATAATAGTCACAATCATGAAATAAATTAAATATCTGCTTGTCAAGAAGTTCATGTGCTTCTTCATGAAGAGTATAACACAAAGAGAGCCATTACATTGGTACAGTTTAATACCATGGAAATATGGCACCACTAGTTTTTTTTAACCATTCCTTGATATTAAAGTGCGCAGACATGCATCACTGGTATATGAGCACAATTGAAGCATAAACTGTGCTGCACCCAGTTTTACACCAAAAAATTTGCAATAAACTGAAACTGAACCAAATAGCGAACAGAATAACCACGATATTTATATATGCTAATAGTAGAACTAGGCTCTTACGAAGTACCCATTCAACCTGAGAACAGAAAGGAAAAGGTAAAACTCCCCACACTGATTATAGAAATACTAACATATGTAACAGTTTGATTGCTCAGTGATAACATCCCGGCTTACTCCCTCCAATTTACTTTTTGGCACATAGGCTTACAATGCTCATTGCAGCTTCCTAGACTATATGTTTGTTATGTTTGTATAACCCCAAGGTTCAACCTCTTACTTACCATGACAAAAATAAATGGCATTTTAAAGACAATGCAATAACTGAAAAACTTGTTAGCTGCAATTGCAATGTGTCATTATTTGTTTAAATGTGAATGAGTGTAAGTCTATATAAAGCCTGCTATGATTCACTACTTTCATATCATCATTCATTCCTATGTAATATGTGGCATGTACAGAGAGACACAGATGCCTCTTAAATTGCTTGAGGAAGTAAACTTGGGCATCCATGCACATGTGTAAGCCAAATAATCCAAATTTGCTGAAGACTAGTTTGTATGCAGTTACCAAATAGGGACTCTAAACGCATCATGAAACATCGCAATTCAATATGAGCGACCTATTTGAACTACCACACAACATAGTCGCTTTAACCCAATTGTTGGTTTCTTGAACTACCTTTAGTTCATGTAAAGTCCTTATTGAACTTCCCAAAAATTATCCGTTCTATTTCACACAGAGTCTGCATCTAGCACAGATAGCAGTTTCCTTTATTTGTATGTTTCTTCTTATTACTGGCATGTATGCAGTAATTATGGGATTACCTTTTTTATTTCATATCTAGTACTAATTATTCTTACCATTTAAGGGCTCTGATTTACATCTAATGTAAAAATGAGTTCGCATCATACAGGGGAGAGAATACACACCACTCGGGATATCTGATACTGAATTTGCAGCATTTAAGATTTAGGATTCCAAATACGATTTGTTGTCAGAGGTTGTTTGAGAAAAGTTGCTGGCAGTTACTGTTGAGGGACTATGGCTTAGATCATTTTCTTTTGGTATGCAGTATACACAGTTATACGCACTTTAGCCACCATCCACCACTCATCCCATAAGCACGAGTGGAGTGATAAGAGGTGGATATTATGTGAGCCGGAGTAAGATTACAAAGCCTTTTTTGCAGATAGGAATATCCTAGCAATCCTGTAATTTCTCACAATTTACCCTTTGTTTAGGAAACTGATAAATAAAGGAAATTAATACTAGCAAAGATAGCTAATCCAGCAGATTCAATTAATTCCGTACTCTTCAATTTTGTGAGATTACTTTCTAGGAAGATAGATTGTGCAATAATTCACTTCCGATCAATCACCAAACATACCTTATCAGTTATAGGTTGCTGAAACAGAGTCAGTTATCACGGCAAAGAATACCTGGGAGCAGTGGAGCTCACCGGGCGGCACGACACGCGCGGAGTCGAGCAGCGCTCTCATGGTGTGCGTCCCGATCCCGTTGGTGGGCACGTGGGCGTCGAGGAACCCCGGCTCGACCAAGGGCCCCCTCCTCCCCGCCGCCGCCCCCTCCACCACCAGCGCACCGGATTCGTACCTGGGCAGCTCCTCCTCCTCCTTGCGGCCCATCACCTGGTGGATCGGCTCGCCGCCGCGCGACATCGTGATCAGCGCCGGGTCGAGCCGCACCCGCGTGCCCTCGCAGATCGAGCTGCCCAGCGTCTCGCTGTGGTGGCATCGGAACCACCCGCCGCCCCCACGCCCCTCCGGGAGGACTTCTACGAGATGGGAGAAGCCGTTCCCGAAGTAGGCCTCGCAGGAGCGCGGCGGCAGCGATGGGTCGGCAGTCCAGGGGAGGAAGGACGGGAGGCGCGGCCACGGCTTCCGGGAAGACGGCTCTCGGACTCTCTCATGGGTCTGAGCTTCGGGATTCCCGGGGTTCGGGGGAGGATGGTTGGACTGGAGGAGGAGGTAGAGCGCGAAGGAGACGGCGTGGACGGCGAGCACGACGACGAGGATGCACGGGACGAGGCGGCGGAGCCTCTGGCCGTGGCTTTGGTGGTGATTGCGCCCGGCCATCATCGCCGGCCGCCGGAGTGTGCTCCGCGCCGTCGGGGTTCCGTAGATCCGGGGCCCGTGTGTACTCGAAGACGATGTGGGGGGAAGAGGAAGCCGTTACGCGTGGTGGGTAGCATCGGACGGTTGCTGGTGCGGTTGGTCATTCTCTGGACGGCCTCGATCCGGTGACACATTCTCCTTTTGCCTTTTGGGTCTCTGCCTTTACCAGTCGCAGGTGAGCTGTCGCCGGAGACATGGCATCGCCGGTCTTGGATACTGCTGCGGAGTGCGGTCGGAGCACGGCGTACCTGCCCAGTGTGCGAGTTGGGTCGCCTGCTGTGGATGCCGCCTAGCCGTCGGCATGTGATCGATTCCGAGGGAAGAGCGCCGCTGGACAAGTATTGTGTCAATTCCACTGCTCCGCAACGTTCCTCCTAGAATTTTCATTTGCTTACTTCGCTAAAAGATTGGGAAGATAATTTTCGTTCAAGGTTCAATTGTGCAAGAACACATAGGTTAGATTCAGATTGGTACAGTTGGGATTACGACTTAAATGGAAGAGGTGACTTACATCTTTGCATGCGGCAGCCAAATACCAGCAGTAGTAATATGAAGCAACTATTCTTAAAGAGTTTGCATGATTTACATAATTTTATTAGGCTAATGATGACTCGAGCCGGTCGACCGGCCACAGCCTACGCCGGCCGCCCCGTGCATCGTCGGATCCGCGTTGATCCTTCGCTACGCACTACACCACATCACTTGTTCGGACAACTCCCGTTCACGGCCACATGTGCCTCAGGGCCACCACATCACCTGCCCTCCTTGATCTACCTTATCCCTTCATGGGTTTTCACCGTGTCTTTCGCACCCCACGCGTCTTCCTCCCGTGTCTTTGGCACCCAATGCACAACATCTCGTCGAAGATGTCTGACGGCAACCCAGGGTCAACCTCCCCGTGTGTGGCCGCCCTGTCACGGGAAACATTCATCCCCGTTGCAAGGGATTAAGAGGGCTACTACTAGCCGAGGTAAAGAGATCCTGGCAACTCCTCCCACTGACGGTTGTGGCAACATTGGCAGGCGGCGGTGCCGTGAACGACAACAATGGCAGGCGGCGGTGCCGTGAACGACAACAATGGTGGTGCTACGAGCAACAGATGTCAATATTGTGACCCGACAATGCATGGTGCTGCAACCACCCGCACTGGGAGAGTTATGCCCGGTCGTGCGTGGCACTGCGCCAGCCCACACGGGGAGTTGCGTCCGACAATGTGAGAAGTTGCGAAACGGTGCCCGACGTGCTAGAACCGGTGGTGCGGCACCACCTGCACCGGAAGCTACCAACCAGTGTCTGACTTGCTAGAATCGGCGTGGACAACTTTTGGAATGAGGGAGGCGGGGGTCTGACGTGCTTGGGAACCGGCCCTCGATGTCCGACGTGCTGGAACCGGTGGTGCGCGGTGCTGCGACGACATGCACCAGAAACTGCAACCTCGTGTCCAACTTGCGGGAACCGGTGCTAGGCGAGTGATGGAACTGGTGCCCGACATGCTGGAATGGGTGCCCGGAAATGCTGGAACAGGTTTGGTAGTGCTGGTCAGAGTACTGCTCCCATAGTGGAGCGGTACTACCGCCCAGCATAGTGGCACTACAGGGTATACTTTTTCAGCACTTGGTACAATTTTGTTCTCTCCTCGAAACAGATAGAAAGATGATGTGGGTGCAATATAAATTTTGTGTACGTGATTTGGTTCCACCTCTACCTTTCAACGTGGACCCTCTCTTAATAGTATGGATTTCCCAAAAAAATAAAAGCGTCGGAAACACTGTCTTTGATCTTTTCCTTTCAGAGGGGTACCTAACCGTCTTGTGCCATTAGAATATGCATGTGTAACTCAAGCACACAGTTAGTGTGCAGATTTCGTTGTCATCAACACCAACACACTTAGGGAGGGAAATGCCCTTTCAGTCGGCGTTTGCAGGAGGGCTGCTATCCTTGGTCACGCGCAGGGAGTTGGCTGTTGATGAGGGCTCCAGGCGGAGGGTCCCTGCGGCCTTTTCCCACCAGATCTGAAGACGGTAGCCTCACTGTGTTGTGCTGGTTGCTCCTAGTTCGGTCAGATCTGGTGTTTGGCTAGGTGGTGAGGGGTCGGAAGCTCTAGACCAGAGGAAGCTCTTGGCTAGCGGCAACAGCCACATTGTCGGCGGCGTTCTAGGCGCATATTCCCTTCTTGGAGGCGAAGTTGAGGTTCAGCTCCCCCTCTCCTTGCCCTGCACCCGAGTGAAAACCTTCAATCCTCTTATTGGACGTCAGAGGCACCATTTTGGGTATGTGGGGAGGTGTGGACAGCGGCGTGCTTGGTGTGCTCCTGATGGCAGCTTGTTTCTTTCTTCGTGGTGACGCATAACCATGGAGGGCCGGCTTTCTCCTCAAGCCATCGTTTTCTCTACTCTGTGTGGTCATGTCTGTCCGGCGGGTTGACGCCCTCAAGCATGGGCGAGAGGGGATTGGGACCCCCTCTATGGCGAGTGTGATGGGACAGCGTGATGAGGGACGGTGGACTTGGCGAGTTTTCACCCCTCCTAGTGGATGCATTGCTCATTTCCTTTGTCGTGTCTTCTTAGGGTGCTCCCGTTCTAAAGCTAGAGTCTTCAGCATGCTCTATGGTGTGTGTGGTGGCTTGTATCCTGGGAAGGTTGCTTGTTGAGGTGGTTGTGTTCTCGGGGGAGCAGCTCCACCTTGCCAACAGTGCGGCGCCCTTCGATATAGGGCGAAAGGATAGGGGTCCCCTTCGGAGGTGGAGGCAGTTAGTGCTTCATCTTTTTCTTTGCCAACAGGGAACATTCAAAGGCGAGGTCCTTCCCGATGGCATGACTCCCCTCAAAACTTCTAGGTCATCAAGTTGTAGTCCTTTTCTTCTCTTTTCGTACCTTCTAGTTTTTCTTAAGGTCCGTTTATCAGTCGTTTGGGTTTGCATCACCGTGTTCCTTTTCTTTCTAGTTTGTATGTTGTGGCTCGTTGAGTTCCTCGTCAGTTGATGGCTTTGTTAATTCAAAGTCAGGCTCGCCTTGAGCCTTCGCTCTAGAAAATCACGCCGCATCCCAGAGGCACAACAAAAGTCCGAAAGTGCTCTATGGCATCAACTACAATATCTGGATCACATTGTAATCTTATAATCATGGGTATACTAAGTCGCGCTACAACTTGCTTCCTCGTGTGGAAAACCTTGTAAAGATTACCTCTTTTCTGCTTCAATACCTCTCGCATGCATGCTTATAGAATAAGGAATGTCTAGTTGCTTCTATCCGTCGGGTACCCTTCATAAACATGGCCTCCACAAATTATCATAAATCTCTTGCATAAGATGTCGCCCGGTAACCGGCTAACATTGTTGTGAAGGTATGCCAAGTTTATGAGGGGTACCTGGCTGAGAGAAGCAACCGGATATCCTTACTCTACATGCATGCATGTGAGAGATATTGAAGCACAAAAGAGGGAACAGTTGCAAGGTTCCCCACTTGAGGAAGCAAGTTCTAGCACGACCGAGTATAAACCCGATTAGATTACAGTGTGATCCAGATATTGTAGTGTAATGATGTTGAGTCCCTTCTGGATGCTTGATGCACTTGTCGAATGTGGTGTACTCACATGCTTTCATCAATAGTATTAGTGAACTTTTCGTACTTCCCTGAATCCAAGTTCACAACACTATAGTTGCAAATATCAGTTTAGTTTTATAGGAAAGAAATCCAATTTACGTGTCAGGTGACTAGTCTTCAGAAACTCATCGGCCCCATTTAATCAACTTTTTGGAATGTGATGGAAATATTCCACATTATTTGCAGTGATAGGATGGTCCAACAAGTGACATATTAATTTACTTATATCCAGAAAATAATGGTGTGCAAAGAGAGCCTTGGCTCAGTGGTTGGGCATGCGGTTGTGCAGCCTAACGACCCGAGTTCAATTCCTAGAATTGACAGGTGATGCACAGGGGTTTTCCCCCATTTATTGAGGATCAAGTTTGGTGTGTGGTGGAACCACTCATCAAAAAATATCTTGATACTCATTTAAAAAATTCTGAGGACCATGTTTATCTTGGTACTCATACTAAAATGGCCGTATGCATCCCTAGTTGGTGTAGAGGCCGGGGAAGTGAAATTCTCCCCCATTTTTGATAGCATATTGAAAGATCCCAATCATTTTTCTTGATAACTTCTTCAACCTACGTATTTTTCGTATAAATTGGATCAATTATTAATAAAATAAGGCGCAAACATAGGTATCAGATATCAGGAACATAAGCTTACCCGGGAGAAATGCACTCTGTGTTAGTCCTATCACTTAGCTTTTGCTTTCGCACTCCCTACTGATGCCTATTGCATGACTCTCATTCAGTCAAACTAGAAACTGTGTTTACAGCTGGAACGATGAATGTAATCCTACTATTCTTTAAGGGTAGGGTCGTCTGAGTACGGTACTATGGACATCAGGGCATATTGAATATAGTCATATAATTTGGTGTGCTGACACACCCAGAAAGGTTTCTACCTACGCAAGGAAAATGAAGAAAGCAAGCCAAATACTGAAATGTATTAAGCTATCGATCGGGGGACATAACACTATGAGGGTTGTTAAGGCGGGGCTAGGAGCTTGATATGCTGCCGACTCAGAATCAAATGAGCACAGGGGACCCTAGCCAACATTCATATTTCTACCCACCGGTGGATGATCGGTCACCTTAGTTCCAATTTAGCTACTGTTCATTTTGTTGAACTCCAAGAAGGACCGATTGCTACGTACTCTTGAGAAACAAGATGTTATGACGCCGTTGTGCCCGCGGTCCAATGATCCACCTATGTTTGTGTCGGATCTTATCCATGCTGCAACCAGGCCGTGGAACATGGAGGTGATCAGAGAACATATGTATGAGATGGACGCCGAAGCAGTAGCGAACATTCCCATCAGTCATGTTACCCAGCCGGAAAGAATGGAAGAGGATTTTTCGTATCACATTCGTATTGACTTAACAGGATCCGTCTCCCATAGTAATATTATGACAGTCTCTCTTGCCCCTTCGTACTTACTTGAAACAGGAATTCCTTGGTGCTCAACTGCTTATTCTGCTTTTCCTGGTACCGGTATAGATAGATAGAAAGCGCATTCAATCCAGAAAAGGATCAACTGATCCACCTCTTTACTTTTTGGTTTTTATTCGGCTGTTTCAGCATAGGTTGCATTTTAAAACAAAAGAAAAGTGCAAGTTCCCACAGGCGAAGAGCTGCTTCCGAGAAATCTTTTACCCCCTTTACGCCCTTCGGGGCTGCTAACAACGAGCTAATACACAGGAACGGCACGGCTCCTACACCTCTTAACTCCAATAATAGAACCTGGTCCCACATCCCTTGCATTTGATAATGAAACAATCAGAATTTGTTGAATTGAAATATGTTCAATCTCATTTCTTTTACCATTAGCTTAGGGGGATCGGGTAGCGAGCGCTCTCCTCGGCAAAGCAGACAAGAAGCAATTCCACCATTGGGAACGGCATGCCCCCTTCCCTAGGGCTAGAGGTATTTACACGCTGCATTGAACCTAACGCTAGAGCGAGTACTACGATGAAAATCACTTTTACGAGCGATACCTTTGTCTTTGGTGCTTGAGTTGTCCTCCCAGCGGTGTGGTCCTCGGTTTCGGAAATGACATATTGAACCGGTATCTTTAGCATATAAAAAATCCTTTGTTTGATGGCATCCCTCCTCTAAAGCTGCTTCCTTCCTTTCCGGTTCGTAGTGGTTACGAGCAGAAGTGCAATTCAAAGCTCATTCAATAGTTGTATTAGATATATTAGATATAGTGACCCACTAGTTCGAGATGCACTGACCTTGGCCATTGTCTGCTAACTATGGTCATTATATGTCAATTCGGATGGCACACCGGAAGCAAAGATTAGGGGATTGCCAACTTGAATGAATGTAATCCGGTTACAGTGTAGGGGAGATTTATTATTGAGTTGATAACGCACTCTGTTACTAACATTGAGAACTATGCCATGGAATGGAATATTCCCATTTCTGATTGTTGAAAACAAATGCGACTTTCAAAAGGCACATCAAATGTATGGACACAACGATTTGCCCACTGATTCATTGATTCATTAGCTACGCCGCTTTTGTGAGTTCCACTGGCGTGAAACTCCAAAGGGAGAGCCCGGAGGGAGCTTATTCATTCCTTTCGTGGCTTGCCATGGTTATTTCCTTGCCCAGGGCACAGTCTGGTTATCTGTTTTGTGCCTCATCGGGCACCAAGGGTTTATCTTATGAATGGTGCGATCCGGCATCCTTGAAGCTCGGAAACTCCTCTCTGTAATTTTGACCATGAAATTGCCATTTACCCTTAGCAATGAAGAAATCTATTGAACAATCTGTTTCATTGCAATACCTCGCTCTAACAACTCCTATTCCCACGGCATTACCACAAGGATTTCCTGTTTCCCCGATCCACCAGCTACGTTCGCACACTTCCAAATAGTAAATGCTCCCGCGGTTGGAGTTGAGACTTTCTTATCCCTCTTGTTACGACAGATCGAGCATATGATTCTTTTCTTGATTGAAATCATTCAGTTTTCCTTGAAATCATCACAAAGTAATTGGAAGAAGAAGTGCTTGAGAAGCTCATGGATATATTCTATGGTGGCTTCTCCAATAGTCCGAGCCATAGCTTCATTTCATTGTTTCTATAATTTTCTTCACTTTATCATTGCCCTCAAGTACAAGTAATTTCTGACAAACGTTCTTTCCCATGGTTCGGGTGGGCACGGATATGGATGGCAGGATAGGAGTGAAGATCCCTCAGCTAAGGGCTAGACCGGACATTTCACTGTCTGATGACGAGTGGCACACAAATCAACCTGAGAAGGATTCTGCTATGTCAAAAGTGTTTATATAAATGAATTGTTTAATGCCAAGATGCCAATAGCAATGATGGATAAAGCAACTGAAGCACTCTCTTCTGAAAAGCCGGGGACTCTCCTGGCAAAGAATCTGAACGATTTGAGTTCTTTTCTGAGAAATAAGAAGATGCAAGGCATGGATCCAAGCCTGAAGGCGACGTGGAGTGTTATTATTATCGTTACTCCAGAGAATGGAGGCACTCTCTTCTTGCAAAATGCAGTTATGAAATCTGTAATCTAGATGATTCTGGTTGAAGGGGACGATGCAGCCTAGCGGTTACAAACTTTTTGTTCGATTCAAAGAATTTCCACTTGAGTAAAGCTATGGTGGGAAATAAACTACCAATTAGGCAATGTGCGTCTCTATTTCTTGAATTCTCTGGTCTAGGCAACCCGAAAGCGTTGTTTAACAAAGACAAGTCTGAATTTGAAACGCAATCCGGCAGAGAAAATAAACTTAAGTAACCACCAGTTGAAACTGAGCGAGGATGCCTCTCCTAATGGAAGTTACGGGCTCAAACAATACCTAATGGTAGGCAACTTTGCTACCCGAGCATCTCTTTCTTATTAAGAACGACATAAATGTTGATTTTCTACTCTCGGCAGTAGGTAAGGGGGACTATGCCCAATAAAATAGGGACTACGGTAGGCATGAAATGAAACTTCTTATCTTAGGTATGGAATTCCTCCACATTAAGACACCAACCTGCCCTTGACAAGTCAATAATCAATCACTAGATTTAGGATCACAAGCTGATGTGATGCTTCATGTCGAAATGGGTTAGTCTGCATTTGAGAGACCCCACCTAGCTCTAAAATGGTTTCAACCTTTCCTCGACCTCATGGAATGAACTAACTCATATGCAGTGAGCATATTATCATAGACATCCCTCACGATAGCGAACTTGAATAAGAAGCTGTTTCGACATCTACTTTATCCCAAGTGCAATAATGCTTCAAGTATGGGTTTTTGAATGCATTCCTTGCTGACTGCGCGTCATCTTCAGTTCACGATTGGGGCTCAGATGGAGACTGATGAGATACAGGCTCTGGCTAAGGTTGACATCCAGGCTCTAGACAAGCGATAAGAGATACGTTCTGAAGGATCCAGCTAAGAAAATGAAATGGGTTAGTGGGAACAAGCAGCTAAAGCGCAAAGGTAAGGATGAGCTCAAAAAGTGCAAACCTGAATGATAGCTAGTGGTGGATTGAGACTTTTGAGCTTCTCCATCGATCACTTTTGCGGAAGTTGAGTCCTTTCTTTTTAAGCAAGTTCAAATCCAGCAAAAAACGAGTATCAATCTGTCCCAAGTGCGGACAGGAGAAGCCAGGTCGAATTACGACATTGAATTGAATTGAGTGGCCTCTTCCCTTCGCATCACAGCATCAACCCTGATCACCTCACTTTACGTCAATATTGGTGAGCATGCCACAAGATGTATGATTTGATTGGTTACTCAAGTGTCTAAGTGTAAGTTTCAAGTATTCTTCTTATGATAGACTGAAGGCTTATCGACGCGCGAAGGTTCTCTGGATTGGTTGTGGTGAGCGTTGGGCGAAGGATTGTCAGTGTAAAGCTACTGTTCAACTCCATGTTGTTCAGGAAATGGCGGAATTATCGCGGAGTACTGCTGCAGGCTATTCTATGTTACAGGACCATGATGACTCTGCTTCGGATCTAAGGGTCCTCTCCGCTGAAGCTAATCAGAAATCTCCTGCACTCCGTTCCATTCAGTTAGCTTGGTCAGTAGTCCATAATTTTGATGTTACCCTCTTTTCTTGGTCGACTCGGGCAGCACTCATTCCTTTTTGAATGCATCAGTGGCATCTCATATTGAAGCTAAAATTGTCATCTCCTGAATATGTGCGTCCAGGCAGCATCAATTTATCACCTAATGGTATCTTTGTTCTACCGGCACATACATTTCAATTTCCTTGGTCAAAGGAAGTCACCTTTTCTTTTTCCTTGTTTTCATCATGCGTCGATTCAACATTTGTTGAACTTTGTAGCTTCAAGGACATAGTCATTCTCTCAAGATTCTAGTCATGATATTGCTTAAAAAGAAGCCAGACTTACCTATATTATCAAAGGACCCAGTCGAGCCCTAACTAGAAAAGTGCATGGGTGACCAAATTTAGGACAAAGTAGGCGCGGAAGATCCACATGCAACGAAACATCCCTCACGAGTTCCAAACCTGACCTTCTTTAAGCTACTTCGACTATGGAACCACAAGGAAAACAGAACACGAGCGGGAATGTGGGACTGGGTCCTTCCATATAGTTGGCTTGATGGCCCTTGTGGACAGAGTCTGTTCTCATTAGAGAATTGACCTTAGAACTTTGTGATCAAGACCCGTGGTTAGTCCAGTAGAAACTTGATCTCCGGAAAGGAGGTCCGCTTATTTACTTATCTGAAAAAGCAAAAGGTAGGTAGGTTGTTTCAGAGAAGAGTACGTGGGTTTTCACATAGCCGGATATGAAAGGAGACCCTAATGAGCAGCTTTTTTTATTCGTAAACCCTTGTTTCTTTGCTTATGGAATCAGCCAGTGGTAGGTCTTGGCGATTGAATTCATCCCATTTTACTTTGTTGAGTGCGATCTGGTATTGACTTGCCCTTATTTTCCATCGATCGGGTAGTTAGTTAGGTCCCGCGGACAAGAAGTCCTATATACTGAAATAAGAGGGACTCCTTCCAGGCATCACCGTTAAGGTGCTCTTTTGATATATTTCTATACCTTCCCCTCCCTTTCCTCTGTATCCGGGCCTACGTGAACAGCTGCTTGCTTATTGAAGAAGTCTGCGCACATGATTGGAATATGGCTCCCGTATGCATGCTATTCTGGAACTGAGGAATGCCTTTCTATGGTGGACCCTGAGGTCGGACTCTTGTTGCTTGATTCAAAACCGGATTCAATAGCAGCAACTGATACATCCATTTTGCATCATGCTTTTATATTGAAATTTGTTGCATTATGGTCTGTTATTACACATTATGTCACAATACTTATGCCTTTTCTCTCTTATTTTACAAGGTTTACATGAATAGGGAGAATGCTGGCAGCTGGAATTCTGGGCTGGAAAAGGAGCAAATATTAGAGACCTATTCTGCACAACTCCAAAAGTCCTGAAACTCCACGAAAGTCAGTTTTGGAATATATTAAAAATATTGGGTGAAGAAAGCACCAGAGGGGGGCCACACCTTGTCCACGAGGGTGGGGGGCGCGCCCTACCGCCCTGGGCGCGCCCCCTGCCTCATGGGCCCCTGGCAGGCTGATACGTCTCCAACGTATCTATAATTTTTTATTGTTCCATGCTATATTATATTCTGTTTTGGATGTTAATGGGCTTATTTATACACTTTTATATTATTTTTGGGACTAACCTATTAACCGGAGGCCCAACCCAAATTGTTGTTTTTTGCCTATTTCGGTGTTTCGCAGAAAAAGAATATCAAACGGAGTGCAAACGGAATGAAACCTTCGGGAACGTGATTTTCGAAACAAACGTGATCCAGAGGACTTGGACCCTACGTCAAGAAAGCAACATGAGGGGCACGAGGCAGGGGGCGCGCCCACCCCCTGGGCGCGCCCTCCACCCTCGTGGGGCCCATGTTGCTCCACCGACGTACTTCTTCCTCCTATATATACCTACGTATCCCAAAACTACCAGATACAGAGCCAAAAACCTAATTCCACCGCCGCAACCTTCTGTACCCGTGAGATCCCATCTTGGGGCCTTTTTCGGCGCTCCGCCGGAGGGGGCATTGATCACGGAGGGCTTCTACATCAACACCATAGCCTCTCCGATGATGTGTGAGTAGTTTACCTCAGACCTTCGGGTCCATAGTTATTAGCTAGATGGCTTCTTCTCTCTTTTTGGATCTCAATACAATGTTCTCCCCCTCTCTTGTGGAGATCTATTCGATGTAATCTTCTTTTGCGGTGTGTTTGTTGAGACCGATGAATTGTGGGTTTATGATCAAGTTTATCTATGAACAATATTTGAATCTCTTCTGAATTCTTTTATGTATGATTGGTTATCTTTGCAAGTATCTTCGAATTATCAGTTTGGTTTGGCCTACTAGATTGATCTTTCTTGCAATGGGAGAAGTGCTTAGCTTTGGGTTCAATCTTGCGGTGTCCTTTCTTGAAAGGCACGTATTGTATTGTTGCCATCGAGGATAAAAAGATGGGGTTTATATCATATTGCATGAGTTTATCCCTCTACATCATGTCATCTTGCTTAAAGCGTTACTCTGTTCTTATGAACTTAATACTCTAGATGCATGCTGGATAGCGGTCGATGTGTGGAGTAATAGTAGTAGATGCAGGCAGGAGTCGGTCTACTTGTCACAGACATGATGCCTATATACATGATCATACCTAGATATTCTCATAACTATGCTCAATTTTATCAATTGCTCAACAGTAATTTGTTCACCCACCGTAATACTTATGCTCTTGAGAGAAGCCACTAGTGAAACCTATGGCCCCTGGGTCTATTTTCTATCATATTAATCTTCCAACACTTAGCTATTTTTATTGCCTTTTATTTTACTTTGCATCTTTATCATAAAAATACCAAAAATATTATCTTATCATATCTATCAGATCTCACTCTCGTAAGTGACCGTTGAGGGATTGACAACCCCTTTACCGCATTGGTTGCGAGGATTTTATTTGTTTGTGTAGGTACAAGGGACTCGTGCGTGGCCTCCTACCGGATTGATACCTTGGTTCTCAAAAACTGAGGGAAATATTTATGCTACTTTATTGCATCACCCTTTCCTCTTCAAGGGAAAACCAACGCAGTGCTCAAGAGGTAGCAAGAAGGATTTCTGGCGCTGTTGCCGGGGAGTCTACGCAAAAGTCATCATACCAAGTACCCATCACAAACTCTTGTCTCCCGCATTACATTATTTGCCATTTGCCTCTCGTTTTCCTCTCCCCCACTTCACCCTTGCCGTTTTATTCGCCTTCTCTTTTCCGTTCACCTCCCTCTTTCTTTTTGCTCCTCGCACCTTTTGTCGTTATGTCTTGGGGAAATTATTGTCGATATGGACAATAACAATAACATGGAAAATTATAATGCTCCTGTCGAAGAACCCCCTATCTTACATACAAAAAAATTCCTTATTGGTAGTGGTAATATTATTGGAAAAGGGGTTATTCAAGATTTCTTTACTTGTGCCGGTGCTTTACCTTCTATGGGTAGTCCTGTTCTTCATAGAACTAGTAGTCTTGCAGACGCTATTGCCATGCTTGTAGTTGAACTTGAAAGGAAATTTATGCACATGCACCCTTGCATACAAAGGATTTTCCTAGAATTTTCTAATATTGAGCATTCTTCTGTTAAGCGTGCCGCTACTATCTTTTTGGCTCATGAGTTCAGATTTATTATAAAAGAGGCTAAAGAAATTTTTGCGCACTATAGGGTTGACGCTGGCCGTCCTCCCATAGAGGCTATGTTATTTGACCAAGAGGAAATAATACGTTTTCAATCTCTAGACTATGTTGCTTTTAATGAAAACCTTAGAAAAAGGGTTCCTACCAATGTTCTAGTTGATAGAATTTCTGAACTTAATAATGATTTTGCTATTCGGAATAATGAGCTAGGATACTCTCTCGAGTATAGGCTCATGAAATTTTGTCAAAAGAACGCTTATAATGATGAATTGGTTGTGCAATATGAAGGGCCGAAGGAGGAACCTATACCTCCAAAGGTTGATCTTGGGGACTTCTGCCCCATTAAATTTAGCCCTTTTGATTACTTTTGCTTGCCTCAAAGAAAACTTGCTGCTGAACGTAGAGAATATGAAATGAGTTTTCGTGATCTATCCTATTATTATGGCAATACCTAGATCTATCCTTGCTTTTATGCCTAGCTAGGGGCGTTAAACGATAGAGCTTGTTGGGAGGCAACCCAATTTTATTTTAGTTTTTTGCTTTTTGATTCTGTTTAGGAATAAATATTTGATCTAGCCTCTGGTTAGATTTGTTTTTATGTTTAATTTAGTGTTTGTGCCAAGTTAAACCTATAGGATCTTCTCGGATGATAGTTATTTGATCTTGCTGAAAATTCCAGAAACTTTCTGTTCAGGAAAACAATTGTTAAAAATTACCCGAACGTGATAAAATATTTATTCCAATTGCTGCTGATCAATAAAAAAAATTTCCAGGTCATCTTATTTTGGTAGAATTTTTTGAGTTACAGAAGTTTGCGTTAGTTACAGATTACTACAGACTGTTGTTTTTGACAGATTCTGTTTTTCGTGTGTTGTTTGCTTATTTTGATGAATCTATGGCTAATAAAATAGTTTATAAACCATAGAGAAGTTGGAACACGGTAGGTTTAAAATCAATATAAATAAAGAATGAGTTCAATACAGTACCTTGAAGTGGTATTTTGTTTTCTTTCGCTAACGGAGCTCACGGATTTTTCTGCTAAGTTTTGTGTTGTGAAGTTTTCAAGTTTTGGGTAAAAAGATTTGATGGATTATGGAACAAGGAGTGGCAAGAGCCTAAGCTTGGGGATGCCCATGGCACCCCAAGATAATCTAAGGACACCAAAAAGCCAAAGCTCGGGATGCCCCGGAAGGCATCCCCTCTTTCGTCTACTTCCATCGGTAACTTTATTTGGAGCTATATTTTTATTCACCACATGATATGTGTTTTGCTTGGAGCATCTTGTATTATTTGAGTCTTTATTTGTTAGTTTTCCACAATCATCCTTGCTGTACACACCTTTTGAGAGAGACACACATGATTCGGAATTTATTAGAATACTCTATGTGCTTCACTTATATCTTTTGAGCTATATAGTTTTTGCTCTAGTGCTTCACTTATACCTTTTAGAGCACGGTGGTGGATTTGTTTTGTAGAAACTATTGTTCTCTCATGCTTCACTTATATTATTTTGAGAGTCCTACAAAACAGCATGGTATTTGCTTAAATTGAGAAACTAGTCCTAAAGTAATAGGCATCCAAGATTAGTAAAAATTATCTTATGAGTGTGTCGAATACTATGGGAAGTTTGATGCTTGATAATTGTTTTGAGATATAAAGATGGTGATATTAGAGTCATGCTAGTTGAGTAGTTGTGAATTTGAGAAATACTTGTGTTAAAAGTTTGTGATTCCCGTAGCATGCACGTATGGTGAACCATTATGTGATGAAGTCGGAGCATGATTTATTTATTGATTGTCTTCCTTATGAGTGGCGGTCGGGGACGAGCGATGGTCTTTTCCTACCAATCTATCCCCCTAGGAGCATGCACATAATACTTTGCTTTGATAACTTGTAGATTTTTGCAATAAGTATATGAGTTCTTTATGACTAATGTTGAGTCCATGGATTATACGCACTCTCCTCCTTCCACCATTGCTAGCCTCTCTAATACCGCGCACTTTTCGCCGGTATCATACACCCACCATATACCTTCCTCAAAACAGCCACCATACCTACCTATCATGGCATTTCCATAGCCATTCTGAGATATATTGCCATGCAACTTACCACCGTTCCGTTTACTATGACACGCTCCATCATTGTCATATTGCTTCGCATGATCATGTAGTTGACATCGTATTTGTGGCAAAGCCACCGTTCATAATTCTTTCATACATGTCATTCTTGATTCATTGCATATCCCGGTACACCGCCGGAGGCATTCACATAGAGTCATATTTTGTTCTAAGTATTGAGTTGTAATTGTTGAGTTGTAAGTAAATAAAAGTGTGATGATCATCATTTTTAGAGCATTGTCCCAAGTGAGGAAAGGATGATGGAGACTATGATTCCCCCACAAGTCGGGATGAGACTCCGGACGAAAATAGAAAAAAAGAAAAGAAAAGAGGCCATAAAAAAGGGGAGAAAAGGCCCAAATAAAAAAATGAGAGAAAAAGAGAAAATGGACAATGTTACTATCCTTTTACCACACTTGTGCTTCAAAATAGCACCATGATCTTCATGATAGAGAGTCTCTCATTTTGTCACTTTCATATACTAGTGGGAATTTTTCATTATAGAACTTGGCTTGTATATTCCAATGATGGGCATCCTCAAAATGCCCTAGGTCTTCGTGAGCAAGCGAGTTGGATGCACACCCACTTAGTTTCTTTTGTTGAGCTTTCATATACTTATAGCTCTAGTGCATCCGTTGCATGGCAATCCCTACTCACTCACATTGATATCTATTAATGGGCATCTCCATAGCCCGTTGATACGCCTAGTTGATGTGAGACTATCTTCTCCCTTTTTGTCTTCTCCACAACTACCATTCTCTTCCACATATAGTGTTATATCCATGGCTCACGCTCATGTATTGCGTGAAGATTGAAAAAGTTTGAGAACACCAAAAGTATGAAACAATTGCTTGGCTTGTCATCGGGGTTGTGCATGATTTAAATACTTTGTGTGGTGAAGATAGAGCATAGCCAGACTATATGATTTTGTAGGGATAACTTTCTTTGGCCATGTTATTTTGAGAAGACATGATTACTTAGTTAGTATGCTTGAAGTATTATTATTATTATTATGTCAATATTAAACTTTTGTCTTGAATCTTTCGGATCTGAACATTCATACCACAATTAAGAGAATTACATGGAAAATTATGCTAAGTAGCATTCCACATCAAAAATTCTGTTTTTATCATTTACCTACTCGAGGACGAGCAGGAATTAAGCATGGGGATGCTTGATACGTCTCCAACGTATCTATAATTTTTGATTGTTCCATGCTATATTATATTCTGTTTTGGATGTTAATGGGATTATTTATACACTTTTATATTATTTGTGGGACTAACCTATTAACCGGAGGCCCAACCCAAATTGCTGTTTTTTGCCTATTTCAGTGTTTCGCAGAAAAAGAATATCAAACGGAGTCCAAACGGAATGAAACCTTCGGGAACGTGATTTTCGGAACAAACGTGATCCAGAGGACTTGGACCCTACGTCAAGAAAGCAACCAGGGGGCACGAGGCAGGGGGTGCGCCTACCCCCCTGGGCGCGCCCTCCACCCTCGTGGGGCCCCACGTTGCTCCACCGACGTACTTCTTCCTCCTATATATACCTACGTACCCCCAAACTACCAGATACGGAGCCAAAAACCTAATTCCACCGCCGCAACCTTCTGTACCCGTGAGATCCCATCTTGGGGCCTTTTCCGGAGCTCCACCGGAGGGGGCATCGATCACGGAGGGCTTCTACATCAACACCATAACCTCTCCGATGATGTGTGAGTAGTTTACCTCAGACCTTCGGGTCCATAGTTATTAACTAGATGGTTTCTTCTCTCTTTTTGGATCTCAATACAATGTTCTCCCCCTCTCTTGTGGAGATCTATTCGATGTAATCTTCTTTTGCGGTGTGTTTGTTGAGACCGATGAATTGTGGGTTTATGATCAAGTTTATCTATGAACAATATTTGAATCTTCTCTGAATTCTTTTATGTATGATTGGTTATCTTTGCAAGCCTCTTCGAATTATCAGTTTGGTTTGGCCTACTAGATTGATCTTTCTTGCAATAGGAGAAGTGCTTAGTTTTGGGTTCAATCTTGCGGTGTCCTTTCCCAGTGACAGTAGGGGCAGCAAGGCACGTATTGTATTGTTGCCATCGAGGATAACAAGATGGGGTTTATATCATATTGCATGAGTTTATCCCTCTACATCATGTCATCTTGCTTAAAGCGCTACTCTGTTCTTTTGAACTTAATACTCTAGATGCATGCTGGATAGCGGTCGATGTGTGGAGTAATAGTAGTAGATGCAGGCAGGAGTCGGTCTACTTGTCTCGGATGTGATGCCTATATACATGATCATACCTAGATATTCTCATAACTATGCTCAATTATATCAATTGCTCAACAGTAATTTGTTCACCCACCGTAATACTTATGCTCTCGAGAGAAGCCACTAGTGAAACCTATGGCCCCCGGGTCTATTTTCCATCAGATTAATCTTCCAACACTTAGCTATTTTTATTGCCTTTTATTTTACTTTGCATCTTTATTATAAAAATACCAAAACTATTATCTTATCATATCTATCAGATCTCACTGTCGTAAGTGACCGTGAAGGGATTGACAACCCCTTTTTTGCGTTGGTTGCGAGGATTTATTTGTTTGTGTAGGTGCGAGGGACTCGTGCATGGTCTCCTACTGGATTGATACCTTGGTTCTCAAAAACTGAGGGAAATACTTATGCTACTTTGCTGCATCACCCTTTCCTCTTCAAGGGAAAACCAACGCAGTGCTCAAGAGGTAGCAAGAAGGATTTCTGGCGCCGTTGCCGGAGAGGCTCGCACCAAGTCAAGTCAAGATTTGACTCTCGTCAACGAGCCATTTCTGGCGCCGTTGCCGGGGGGTCTACGTAAAAGTCAACATACCAAGTACCTATCACAAACCCTTATCTCCCGCATTACATTATTTGCCATTTGCCTCTCGTTTTCCTCTCCCCCACTTCACCCTTGCCGTTTTATTCGCCTCTTTTCTATTCGTCCTTTCGTTTGCGTTGATGACTTACTTGGCTCGTTTCCTCGTTTGGTTGGTATAGTTGAGTATTTATTCCTAAACAGAGAACCTAAGATCTATGGATCCTCATCCGCTTGCTAATCTTTTTAAGAGATCCAATTATGATGAACCAATTGCTAGTGAGTTTTGTGCACTAGATTATCTTTATGAAGTTTTGCTTCAAATTCGTGAATCTGAAAATTGTGATGAAGAAATTTATGAAGAGATTCATGATAGCTCCTTTAATAAAAAGCATGATTGCAACGATCTTACTATAAATTCTATTGATGTCAATTGTGCTAATAATATGCAAAACCTTAAGCTTGGGGATGCTAGTTTTGCTATGTCTACTACTTGTTGCAATGATCATGATTGGGGTGATTCTTCTTATGATCTTGAAAATTTATTTAAGCCCCATGATGAATATGAGATTGATAATAGTGTTTGCAATAATATTGAAAGTGGGTTTGGAAGAGTGTCAACTTTAGATCCCACATATTTGGAGAATGTTCAATCTTATGGTATTTTTGATAAAAGTGGGTTTGGAGAGGTCATGACTTTAGTTAATGATAATCCCACTATTTTGGAAGAGTGTCAACTTCGCATGCATGTGGATCGTGTCGATAATATGTTATGTGATAGCTATTTTTTGAATTTGCCTATGATCCTACATGTAATTATTATGAGAGAGGAAAATATGGTTGTAGAAATTTTCATCTTACTAAATTACCTCTCGTCATGTTGAGATTGCTATCGTCTCTTTCTTCTTCCTTGCATATGCTAATTTTTTCTTGCTATGATAATTTGTTTGCTTATAAAATGCCTATGCATAGGAAGTATGTTAGACTTAGATGTGTTTATCACATGTTCTATGATGCTCTCTTTGTGCTTTAGTTCCTATCGTTTATGTGAGCATCATCGAAATCTCAATGCCTAGCTAAAAAGGCTTTAAAGAAAAGCGCTTGTTGGGAGACAACCCGATATTTATCTAGCTGTTTAGCAAATAATATTTGATATAGCCTCTGGTTAGATGTGTTTTTATGTTTTAATTAGTGTTTGTGCCAAGTTAAACCTATAGGATCTTCTTGGATGATAGTTATTTGATCTTGCTGAAAATTCCAGAAAATTTCTGTTCACAAAAATAATTGTTAAAAATCACCAGAACGTGATAAAATATTGATTCCAATTGCTTCTTATCAATAAACAAATTATCTAGGTCTTCCTATTTTGGCTGAATTTTTGGAGTTCCAGAAGTTTGCGTTAGTTACAGATTACTACAGACTGTTCTATTTTTGACAGATTCTGTTTTTCGTGTGTTGTTTGCTTATTTTGATGAATCTATGGCTAGTAAAATAGTTTATAAACCATAGATAAGTTGGAATACAGTAGGTTTAACACCAATATAAATAAATAATGAGTTCATTACAGTACCTTGAAGTAGTGTTTTGTTTTCTTTCGCTAACAGAGCTCACGAGATTTTCTGTCAAGTTTTGTGTTGTGAAGTTTTCAAGTTTTGGGTGAAAGATTTGATGGATTATGGAACAAGGAGTGGCAAGAGCCTAAGCTTGGGGATGCCCATGGCACCCCAAGATAATCTAAGGACACCTAAAAGCCAAAGCTTGGGGATGCCCCGGAAGGCATCCCCTCTTTCGTCTACTTCCATCGGTAACTTTACTTGGAGCTATATTTTTATTCACCACATGATATGTGTTTTGCTTGGAGCGTCTTGTATTATTTGAGTCTTTATTTTTTAGTTTACCACAATCATCCTTGCTGTACACACCTTTTAAGAGAGACACACATGATTCGGAAATTTTTAGAATACTCTATATGCTTCACTTATACTTTTTGAGTTATATAGTTTTGCTCTAGTGCTTCACTTATATCTTTTAGAGCACGGTGGTAGATTTGTTTTATAGAAACTATTGTTCTCTCATGCTTCAATTATATCATTTTGAGAGTCCTATAAAATAGCATGGCAATTTGTTTTAACTAAATATCATGAGAAATTTGATACTAGATAATTGTTTTGAGATATAAAGGTGGTAATATCATAGTTGTGCTAGTTGAGTAATTGTGGAATTGAAAAATACTTGTGTTGGAGTTTGTGATTCCCGTAGCATGCACGTATGGTGAACCGTTATGTAACGAAGTCAGAGCATGAGGTATTTATTGATTGTTATCCTTTGTGTGGCGGTCGGGATCGCGCGATGGTTAACTCCTACCAACCCTTCCCCTAGGAGCATACGTAGTAGTACTTTGCTTCGAGGGCTAATAAATTTTTGCAATAAGTATATGAGTTCTTTATGACTAATGTGAGTCCATGGATTATATGCACACTTACCCTTCCGCAATTTTCTAGCCTCTTCGGTACCGTGCATTGCCCTTTCTCACCTTGAGAGTTGGTGCAAACTTCGCCCGGTGCATCCAAACCCCGTGATATGATACGCTCTATCACACATAAACCTCCTTATATCTTCCTCAGACAGCCACCATACACTACAAAAAAAAGACACATCCGTGACATTTTGGGCCGACCGAATTTTTTTTCTGTCATACATATGACACTTCTATGATGATAATTGTGACAAAACCCGGTATCATCATAGATGTGGTGGGCTCCTACTTCTATGACAAAAAATCATGACAGAAAATGGGCTTTTCGTCCTGGGCGGGCCGGAGACGCAGCTGCATGACATTCTTTGGGCTGTCCATGACGGGAAAAACCGTGGTAGAAGCGAGGGCGAGGAAAATTTCAGGGAGTTCCCGGTTACGGTGGGAGGTCGGGGCCGAGCGATGCGCGTTTCTCTCGTACACGTACGCGCGTGTGTGCGAGGCGTTGGCTCTAACTGAACCCGAGCGAGGCGTTGGGTTCTAACTGAACCCGAGCGATTGCACTGCAGGCTACGCGTTACTAAACCCGAGCGATCGATCGATGGCTGTTAACTGAACCTGATCGAGCGATTCCTTCGCTACTGCTGCTAACTGAAGTCGATCGATGCTGCCTCTGGATGAACAGTGAGCGTTGCTGGGGGGGGGGGGTGGATGAACAGTTCCCGGTGGGGGTGGATGAACAGGACCCGTGGTGTTGCCTCTGGATGAACAGGACCCCGATCGATCGAGCCGGTTGGGGCTGGATGAACAGGACCCCGTGGAGGGCAGGATGAACAGGACCACCCCGTGGAGGGCAGAATGAACAGTAGACGGTGGAGGGCTGGATGAACAGTAGCCCGTGGAGGGGTAGTTGAACAGGAGCCCATGGAGAGGGCTGGTTGAACAGTAGCCGGTGGAGTAGCGCGTGGTGGAGGCTGGATGAACATGAGCCCATGGATGAACAGTCGCAGGTGGAGGCTGGAGGAGGTCGGCGGTGGATGAACAGTAGCCCGTGGAGGCTGGACGGGGTCGACGGTGGAGATGAACAGTATCCCGTGGAGTCCCGTTTTGCGGTACGCCACACCCCTCCCGATGAACAGGACCCCCGTTTCGACCGTAGCACTCCAACACAAGTCCGTTTCCTCCGTTTTGCGGTACGCCACACCCCTCCCGATCAACATGACCCCCGTTTCGACCGTAGGAGGTCCGTTTCCTCCTTTTTGCGGTACGCCAGACCCTTCCCGATGAACAGGATCCCGTTTCAAACGTGGCCGGTCGAACACAAGGCCGTTTCCTCCGTTCTGCGGTACGCCTGGCCTCGTTTCCATCGGCTGTTCCGTCCAAGCCCTCCCGATGAACACGACGACGCATTCCGTTCCGACCCAGCCGGTTGGCTCCCCATGAACACGACGACGACGCTGTTTCTCCATTCCGACCCATCCATGTACACGAGCCATGGCCGTACGTATGCGCGAGTAGGCGTTCAAGACCTTGCCCGTATGTACGTATGTGGCCGTATTTTCTTTCTTGCACACTGGCCGCTGTACGTACGTGTACATGCTACGTGCGCGCCTCTACTACGACACGTGCGCGCCTCTACATCGACCAGTATGTACGTACACGTTCGCGACCAGAATGGCAATGCTACGTACGCTTCGACCAGGTGGGTCCCGACTGTCAGGCACTTCCTTGCCTGCGAAGATGTAGCTGGTGGGTCCCAGCAGTCAGTGGGGCGAATCGTTTTTCTTTGCCCGGACACACTTCCTTGCGTGCGAAGATGTAGCTGGTGGGTCCCCGCAGTCAGGGGGAAACATTTTTTTCGCGAAATACGGTGGCCCGTCCGGTGGGTCCCCGCTGTCAGGTGGAGGAATCATTATTTTCCGCATAATAAGGAGGCACTTCCTTGCTGCGGCCGTGGACCCAGCTGTCAGCCTCTCCACGTACAGTCCACGTCCGATGGAAGTCGTTCCTTGACCACGTTGACCACGCCGCGCCGAGAGCACCAGGGCAGTGGACGACGGCGAGGCCTAGGAAGGGGACGACGGGGAGCCGGGGAAGACGCGGCAGTGGAAGCCCGCGCGGAGAGGAGTACGAGGGTTCACTGGTTCGGCTGCGGTGTGAGGCTGCCGTCGCCGCAGGGCCTGGCCAGCAGTGGGAATAGTAGGGGGCGGTGAGGCCTCCGCGGCAGCACAGCCGACCACGGGAGGCAGGAGCATGCGGCAGGACCGGCGCTGCTTTGGGCGGCTGGAGCAAGAAGACCAGAGGTTGAAGAAGCACTACGGCCGTTGGATGGACATCGTACGGTCACTGGAGCTACAATCGTTCATATTGACTAAAGTTGACAAAGGCCCCCGTCCCAGTCAACTTAGTAGGCCCACAAGTCAGCCTCCCACCATGGTGGGTCCCAGTTAGCAGGGGGAGTATTCATTTTTTTGTGCGTAATAAGGAGGCACTTCTGGTGGGTCCGAGCTGACAGCGGGGGGAACATTTTTTTTGCGAAATACGCTGGCCCGTTCGGTGGGTCCGAGCAGTCAGGGGGAAACTTTTATTTTGCAAAATAAGGTGGCCCGTCCGGTGGGTCCCTACTGTCAGGTGGAGGAATAATTATTTTGCGCGTAATAAGGAGGCACTTCCTTGCGGCCGCCTGGACCCAGCTGTCAGCCTCTCCACGTACAGTACTCTTCTGATGGAAGACGGTCGTTGACCACGTTGACCACGCCGCACCGAGAGCACCAGGGCGGTGGTCTGGACGACGGCGAGGCCTAGGAAGGGGACGACGCGGAGCCGGGGAATACGCAGCAGTGGAAGCCCGCACGGAGAGGAGTACGAGGGTTCATTTGTTCGGCTGCGGTGTGAGGCTGCCGTTGCCGCAGAATAACAGGGGGTGTGGGTGAGTAGAGGGATGGCCTGGTCAGCGGTGGGAGTAGTACGGGGCGGTGAGGCCTCCGCGGCATCACAGCCGGCCACGGGAGGTAGGAGCACGCGACACGACCGGCGCTGCTTTGGGCGGCTGGAGCAAGAAGACCAGAGGTTGAAGAAGCACTACGGCCGTTGGATGGACATCGTACAATCACTGCAGCTAGAATCGTTTATATTGACTAAGTTGACAAAGCCCTTGGTACACGTCAACTTAGTAGGCCCACAGCTCGGATTTGGCAAAGAACATATAGCCCATTTGCGATTTGTAAGAATGTACAGCCCATTTTTAATTCTAATGGAATTTACTACAGCCCATTACAGTTTGTTAAAAGTACAGCCCAACTTCTAGCTAGGACAACAATTAATAATTCCAAACAACCACTCAAAGCAGAATTCAAAAAAAATTCCCACATTTTGATGGGATCCGAAATATTTTATCCGAAATTTCTAGTCAGGTTAAATATAATTTCAAAATAAAGTTGTATTATGTTAAAATCCAATGAAATATTGCGCGCGCAACAAGTAATGAAATTAAAATTTTCAAGTTCCAAAAATAATATATTTTTCAAACTAATTACGTGTTTGGTGCATAGTAACTGTCCAGTTATTATAATTACATCCCATTTATTATTTCTTAAAGTCCATTTTCTTGTTAAGCCTAATGCATACCTCCTAGGAAAGTTTGCAGCCCGGCGGGGCGGAGAATAACAAGTTGACCCGGATATTGTGTACAACTGTCGGCCCAGTTGCATTGCTGATGTTGAAAAAAAGGCCTGTGTAGTACAATACAACCTAACATGGTTACTCAGCCCACATTCAGCGACGCCAGAAAGGCCCAAACAAGGCTTCTGTACAACTTTTTGAAGTCACTGAGCTCAATTAATAACTTAAGAAAAAAGTTAGATTACAGTGGAACCTAATTAAAAGATGTCACGAGCAAATAAATAATTCAACGTGTCCCACTTGTGCGTGTGCGCGTGTGTGCGTGTGTGTGTGTGTGAGAGAGAGAGAGAGAGAGATAGAGAGAGAGACCCATCGGTCGATGCTCGTAAATACATCTTTCAGCCATATGCATTGCTGATGCTCAGTAAAAACTTATATAGTTGACACAATCATATAGAACATCATAGCACACTGAACTTGCATACAAAAATTTCACGCAGGCGGCACAATCTGGATGGAAGCAATGGATCGCTACGGGAAGGGCTATGTTGAAACCAACGAAGTCGTACATAATGGTTCATCGTCTTTATCAATGACGGGGAAGTATCTTGAATGTTGTGCAAAGAAAACAGACAGACAACACAATAAGTTCTGCTAGCACATTAAGTTGACGTACAACCCTTTCTAAAAAAAGTTCAGGTACAAAATTAGAACAGGTCACAATGAAATGTACTGGCATATCAGTGCTTCACACCCATAGCTCGGATTTAACTAGTATCTGACAAGATTCAGTTGTTACCTCAAATTAGAGCACATCCAGGCAGCCAGCCCTGCCTCTTCTCCCAAAGAAGCAGTGGCCTCTGCCGCGCGATGGAGTAGGCCCTGTGCCATCCATCGTTCTGAGCAACACGGGGAAAGTCTAACGTTGACTCCTGTAATGGACGTCGTCGACGGACCCTGGCACCAGCGGCAGCGGCAGGACTTCGATTGATGGATTGACCACTTCTTCGACATGCACGAACACTCGATACAGGTACATCCCTAACGTGGTCCGCGGCGGCCTTGGTGGCGACGAATAGTACAACCCCGGTTCCTGCACCGGTATCTCAACACCAATCACCTTTGGTATGGTGGACGGCTTCTTCATCCATGCCATAACCATCAGAGCCCAGCTGTCTGGAGGAACAAACATACTTACGAGCTCACCTCCAAGGTCGTTGATAAGCTCGTTCATGGACTCGCTGTTCCAAGCACGTCGAGGCATGCCGTGGAAGGTAAGCTTTGTTAAAAACTCAAGCTCAGAGGGCACCGAGCCCCATCCTGGGTGCCACCGATCAAAGCTCACTAGTGTGCCATCGCAGAGCAAATGCCGGGAAGATTCGAACACACGACTGCAGTCGAAAGTTGTCCGGAACCTGACGAAGAAATCAGCCGGTGGCGGATAGACTTCGACAAGCAAGTCACTTATTTTGATGCCGTGCGCAATGCCAAGAGCTTTGACAAGGTCGTCCAGCGAGACGGGAGGCCGGTCGCCGTTGATGGTTACCATCAGCACTTTACCGGCAAACTGGTCGTCAAGCGCCGCCATGCCACTGTTGAGCGACAGCATGCAGCGACCGAAGGCAGGACGGACCTCAGGATCTCCGGCTCGGAGATCCGCATTGACCGGCGACATGATAGTGCGCTTGAGTACAGGGAGTACAGGAGGGGGATTTGGGGGAACTGGAGTAGGAATCGAGATTCCAGAGGTGGGGGAGGGGCGGGAGACTGGGGATAAAAAGTTAGCATGAATTTCGAGCACGCGCCAATATGCTCTCGGCGCGCAAGCGCACGAAAACACCGGTGGCGCCCACATGTTGGCCTAAGAGCCCTTATTATTTATTTTTTGGAGAGCCCGGCCTTTTTTTTCAGGATCTTTTGAGAGCCCGGCCTGAGAGTCATAATTGACCTGTTTGGCATTGCGTTACTACTCGACCCATATTCAACGACACCTCACTGGCCCAAACAAGTGTACATCATCGAAAAGACACTGAGCTAAAATTATATAACTTGAAAAAAGGAGATATACTCTGAACACTGGAGAATGGTGATGCCCTCATTTAGCCCACCAGTAGTTCGAGACAATAAACAGTTCGAAACAACGATATATACAACATTCAAACACTGACTAGTGAGTACTACTGACATAAACAGGAAGACATGATAGTTCATAAGAAGTCTTGCTACACCACTAAAACGCACCCATCTGCAGTGCTCAAACTCTCGTGATCCAGACAAGAATGACATTCTAAACAGAAGCAACTATTACATAGTAAGAGTGACATAGACGAGGATGACCAAATGACAAGGAGTATGCATAACAAAAGAAAGAACTACCCATCCAGAACCATCAGCAAAGACAACAAAGTCTTTCGAAGAGATGATCCAACACCATCATAATTTGCAGCCCCGCTTCAGCGACCAGTGATCCAGAGACACCAGTACTCCACCCTTTCGATGCAACAGCCCAATTACCTATCAACCTGAAGGCTTGAACCACATCACTGCCTGTCGTAATTGAGACATCCAAGGATCAAAGTTAATCCGGATGCCTTTGTCATTCTCACCTTCTTTTGGCTGCAGGCTGTATCGTTGACAATCAGGGGAGTTTGCTCCCGAACTCCTAGCACTACAAAAAAATACACTTCCGTGATGATACGTGTTTGTCACAGTAGGTCGCATTTTTTGTCATGCATGTACATCCATGACAAGTTTATGACAGAATCAAGATAGTCATACCTGTGCTGTCGTAGAAGTGTTCCATGACATTACCAAAATTATCATCACGGAAGTGTCCACTTCCATGACGATAAATCGCGCGTCATAGAAGTGCTTTCGTCAAGGGTGACCGACACGTGGCATCCACCGTAACGGAACGCCGTTAAGCTATCGGGTCGGGTTTTGGATCCGACAACCCGTTAACAGCCCCGACCAATGGGGATTTTCCGCGTGTAAAATCATCATTGGCTGGAGGAGACACGTGTCAGGTCCGCATTGGCACAGGTGTCACTCATCCAATGGGCAAGATGCGCCTATGATATGTTGACACGTGGACCGGCCCATCAAGTTTAAATGGGCCGGCCCAACTGAAGGCCCACAAGATTTTGCGGACCATAATGGGCCGGCCCAGCTAAAGGCCCACGAGATTTTGCGGACCATAATGGGCTGGCCCAGCTAAAGGCCCACAAGATTTTGCGGGCCATAATGGGCCGGCCCAGGTAAAGGCCCACAAGATTTTTGTGTGCCATAATGGGCCGGCCCAGGTAAAGGCCCACAAGATTCTTGCGGATCATAATGGGCCGGCCCAGCTAAAGGCCCACGAGATTTCGCCGACATTAATGGGCCGGCCCAGCTGTAGGCCCACAAGATTTTGAGGACCCTAGTAGGCCGGCCCATTAACTGGCTGCCATGTTTTGGGCCAAATGCCGGCCCATATTTGATCCGGTCCATTAATGGCCTGCCACGCTCCGGGCCTAATAGTGGCCCATATGAGATCCGGCCCGTTAAAAGCCTACCACGTTCTGGGCCAAATTACGGCCCAGATCAGGTCCGGCCCTTTAAGAGGCTTTGGGCTCAATTATGGCCCATATCAGATTCGGCCCGTCAACTGGACACTATGCTTTTGGGCCCACTTGCTAAAGGCCCACTTAGTAATTCGGCCTGATATTAGTTTTGGCCTGTTAAGGGCCCGTTTAACATTTCGGCCCTATATTAATTTCGGCCTGTTAAAAGCCCGTCATATAGTTGGGCCTAACTACGGCCCGGTTTGCATCCGGCCTGCTCGCAGCCGATATCTGATTGGGCCAAACAAGGACCGAGACAATTTTGGCCTGTTAAAAGCCCGTGATTTGATTCGCACAATCATGGGCCGGGGTTCATTTCGGGCTGCTGCCGGCCCGTGAGCTGTTCGGCACGTTTCAGGCCCAACCTACATCGTGATTGCATGACGGCCCGATTATGTACCGTAATTTTACGGTTTGGCCGGTTTACTGCGAAGACAGGATATATATACAGTAAAATAACTGCAGCATCGTGAATAAGAAAAAACCTAGACTATACAATAAAGAAATTACGGCATATTACATCCACTGGGCATCAAAGTTCGCCACTATGATAATAAAGCACAAGCAGACAGCAGATTACATACACTGGGCATCAAAGATCGCCACCAGTGCAAATAAACACGCCGACAAAATAATATACAAAACCGACAGCACTTCAATAGAGTTCAAGAAAGGTTAGCCCTGCTGGGGAGCTGCAGCGCAAGCAGCTGAGCAAGATGATGAGACTGCGCTTGTTCAACACTTATATCTTCCTCACTCTGAAAGATAAACAAGCAGACAGATGACAGGTTTTGCACATAAAAGTATCAGTGCTGACAATTCATCACATTTCTTACTGACGAATAAAGTGACACAGTTTAAAATTGCATTAACACAATATGGTATTGTTCAGGTCAAGACATGGCAGGAAATGACATTGTGAAGGAGTTGGCAGCTTCACGACACCACTGGATTACAGATCAAGAACTCATAAGTATCAATGGTTAGTGTGCTGTCAATTTATACCATTTCAGATTGGCAAATAAAGAGACGGTTTAAATAATAGTAGAATGATATGACATTGTTCATAGTTAAGACATTGCAGAATATGACATTGTGCTGTAGTGGGTAGGTTCACCACACCACTGGATTACGGATGAAGAACAGAAGCATACATGCAGTGCAAAAGAAGATCACTTGCTCTGTATAGTTTAATTTACATGGTATGAAGAAGGAACTTGGTTGTACAACTGAAAACTTAAATTGAGAAAGGACAAACTTTTGTTTATGAACTACATAATAAACTTTAAACAAGCAATTTGATGCAAACACCAAAAATAAACAGCTGTTGCAGTCATGCCTAACCAAATATATACAACAAAGTTTGAAGGCTTGAGATGGACAAACTTACATTATTGGTGAAGACAGGCTCTATAAAGGCCTTGTCCATGCTGATGGGGGGGGCAATTCAAGAAGTTTACCACAGAATCTTCTTCAAAAGCATTGCCTTTATTCTACATTTTGTTAAGAGTAAATATAGATGTGATAATATACGAAAAAATGGAGAATATTTAAGATAAGATGAAGAGTGATGCTACATAACCAAGTAGCTATAAATGTAAGTGCAGCGATACAGGCAAAAGGTACAGCCAAGAGCAATGCACAGCTAAACTTCTTCAGTACCAACCTTATGGTAAGAGTAAATATAGATCTGATGTGTAGAAAATGGAGGGCAAAGGAAAATAAGCTGCAGAGTGATGGTACATGAACAACTACCTGTCATTATAAGTACACTGATAAAGGACAACATGTACTTACAAGAACAATGCAGAGCTAAAAAAACATTGGCATTGGATATATTCTACACTAATGTAACCATTCATACAGATCAGATAATTTGGAGCGAACAATTGATAAGCAAGCTATCATGCATACTGCTGTCACATAATGAACCAGGTATGTATGCAAGTACAGTGATACAGGACAACAGGTACTAACAAGAGCAAAGCAGCGGGCAGCATATTTGCGATATCCTGTCGTTCTTGTCAAACCGGAATTCTTCTTCGAGCAGATTTCCTGCAAAAAAGATCCGTAAGGCACATGCGGAAAAGTAGAAGTTCAAATTGTCATGTGATTTCATAGACAGTACCTCATCCTGGGAACGAGACCAGTGCATAACAAGGTTTTTCCATTCAATGTCTTCTAAATTTAGCACAGGAGACTTCACCGGAAATTCGTTTATAGACTTGCCATCAAAGTGTGATTTCCTCAGGTAACACCGATACTGCTGCAATGCTTCCTTGAAAAGCACAAGCAAGCTTTGCTCGTCATGACTATCCAGATTGACCCTCGCCTAGTTACAACAATGTAATGTAAATCATTGATGTGTTCAATCAGCAGAAAACAGGAAAATAATAACCATGAATAATAGCACTTACACGTAAGTTGGACAGGAAGATGTGAAAATGGTGTTTGTCTTCACAATAATCTTCCCATGATGGGAATATATGCACGTAGTCCCTAACAACATTGAAAGCATTGTCTTTTAAACTGGGAATAAATGGAATGGGGTTCCAATCTGCAGGAATTGGCCGTCTCTGCAGTTGGGATAGGTCTTCGGCCGGTGGACTTGCTGTACTTTTTGCTGGAGTGGGATTTTTCTGTGGTACAGCTGGTGCTATGGCAAATGAAATCGGTATACCTTTTGCTGGAGTGCAGGTCCTGTGTGGTGGGGCTAGTGGTGTGGCCAGTGAAGTATGGGTACAGTCTGCTGGAGTCGGTCCTACGTTTTGTGTCACTGGTTGTACAGCCAATATAAGTGGGGTGCTGTCTGATTTCTCCGGCACCACCACGTTTTTCAAGGACTTTGCTGGTGCTCCTTCAGGTTCGGCAATCACCCTCTTCCTTTTTGATGTCTGATGCACAAGAACAACATTTGAGTGGAAAAACATGGTATGATGACAGATGGAATATGTATTGATAATGGATGGGCATGGCATCTCGACATATATGATGAGTAAACTAAGCAGATGGCGGTGCAACAAAGTAGAAGAAATGCAAGACAACATATGCAAGATACCCGCAATCAATAAAACATTGCCAAATTAGAACAGGCACCTTGATGGGTGAACAGGACAGGCCATCTGCCTTTGACTCCTCGAGGTTAGAATAGTCATTAGGATCATATTCTGAACAAGAATCAACAGGTGGGGAGCGTATGAGTTTCATTGCATCCAGAATGGCACTCAATGCCTTGGTGCCAATTTTGTAAGTCATTGCAGTGTTTAGCTTCAAGAGTGGACTGCTGCTAGTGCGACACAAAGCAGCTACACAGATCATAGTGTAGATATAACGGGGAAAACCGTAAGCATCAGAGTAAAATCAGCAAAGTGGAACTTGCTGGAATATATGTGCTAGTATTGCCGGTACGGCTAGAAAGGCTTCGGATACCAGCTCTCTTCAAGTGAAGGTGCGGTACTGTTAATATCAGTGTAACTCTCAAAGGCGACACAGCTCCCCGCATTTCCTTGCTATTCTTATAGGATTCAAGTGGGCAGGCCACTACAAATCCTATTCCTATGTTTACAAGATCCTACGAATCAAAGAGGCTCAAAGTGTCCATCACAACCGACCGTATAGACCTCTACACTGCAAATGTCCCTGCTCATCTTCAGTACAAGGAACATACTGTACTACTATCATACTCCCTCCGTTCCAAAATATAAGTCTTGGTAGAGATTTCCACTATGGATCACATACAGATGTATCCAGATACATTTTAGAGTGTAGATTCACTCATTTTGCTCCATATGTAGTCCATGGTGGAATCTATACAAAGACTTGTATTTAGGAACGGAGAGAGTACATATTAAAGAAGAACGGAAGAGGAACATGGTAAAGAAGAGCAAGCAGATTTTGGATAATAAAATGTTGGTTGCGCAGTGCCCACACATGATGAACCAGAGCGCATTAAGAATGCAACTCCCAGCTGTCTCTCGACCATTTCAGGCGGTTGGATGAAGATCCTACGTCTCCTAACCCATCTTCTTCCTCGTCTCTGATTCTTCCCATACAGAACACCGCACGGGCTGCCGGCCGGACCACCGGCCCCCGCCGCCTGTGTTCCTCCGCCACCCCCACCCCCACCCCCGCCCCAACCCCCACCCGCGTCGAGTTTTCTTCGTTCGGCGAGGCCCCACAACCACCCGAGCCCCTTCGTTCGCACCGGCGAACTCCGGCGAGCTCTGAAAAATCGACTGACCCAATTTTGAAATTTAGTCTACTGTGATTTAACTAGTGTGGAATATAAAAGGGGAAAACCATAAGCATTGGGAGTATAGTGTTGAGCGTGCCATGGCGGATCTGAAGGTGCAAACCGGACAAAGGCAACTTCGCAACCAAGACAAGAAATCAGAGTAAAGCAGTGGCGATCTATTTTCTTGCTGCGATAAATAAGTTGAGCAGATACGAAAGAGTACCGCCTCTGGTGCGGCGCCGTGTACGCATCTGCTGAGAATTTGACGGTGCTGCGGTAGCGATGGCTGTCGGCGGCGTGGAAGCAGATCTAGGAGGGTAGACGGTGGCGGCGGGGCGCGGTGGACGAGACGGTCGTAGGAGCGGCGCCGGCAAGGTGGACGACGGCGGGGATGAAGCGAGAGGACGGGATGCAAGGATCCCGGTCCGAAGCCGTGGATGAGAGAGGTCGATCTCTTGTAATGGACGGCGGCGTCGGGGTATCAGCTCCGGCATGGTGGAGGAGGACGGCGGTGGATGGGGTGGCGGACGGCGGCGGACGGAGGAGGGTGGGGTGGAGAGGGTGTTTTGGCGCCCACGGAGTACGAATGGGGAAAAGGGAGGTAGAGAGGAAGGGGGAACCATGTATTCAGGGCGCGCTTGTCTCAAATGCGAGGAAATTTACAAACTTAGCCCCCGTTTCAAATTTCTACTACATCACAGCAACATTAGTCGGTTGGGGATAGGACGGTAATCTCGCATACACCGAATATTTGCCGACGAGAGTTTGTTTTTGGCGCCCACCGTGTATGAATATGAATCGGGGAGGGAGTCGATTTCGGCCGAGGACACACTGTGTTTTGGCGCCCACCGTGTATGAATCCGGGTGAGAGGCGGTTACGTCACGTTTGGGTGAAATTACAAACCTACCCCTATCGAAACCTATAGAAATCCAGCAGATAGGCTTTGCGTGGCAGGGATAGGCAGTAGTGATTTCCATCTCGCAGATTTTGGTTTCGGGCGGTTACTGCGACTTTCCCCGCTTCGTTCAAATTTTGCAGAGTGCACGTTTACCGTGCCAACTCAATTCGAATCCCGTTTGTATTCTATTTTTTTCGGGCGGGATCCATTTTCAATTGGAATTACATTCTATATACATCATTTTTTATATATACTTTCAAAAGCACAACAAAGAATTCTGCTCCTTTATATGTATAATATGATTTACAAATACAACGATCTCGAAATCTTAAGGTTGAATTCGAAAAATTTTAACCAAATTATGTTCTACTAAAATGTATGGATCAGTAATATCTACATATTAAATAACATAGATGTGCGTGAATTCATATGAGTATGCATGTTTGATAGATCAATTTTGGTTCGAGTATGGATTACATGTATCATCATCTCGAATTCAAATATTTGAATCCCTTTTTTGTTCACTCCTTTCACGCCCATCTCTCTCGCATGCATGCTCCTTCAGGTAGCTATCACTCTCTTTTCTCCAGCTCACCCGCACGCTCACTTCATGTTTCTCCTATCCTCGCAAACATGGTCTCTCGACGTCTCCCTTGAGAAGTGTCACACTCTCCCTATCATTATACATTACACGGTTTTCATTATCTCTCACGTCTCTACTGTTCTCTGGTATCACTCGGTACCTAAGCTTTCTTTTTCACCGCCACACACACAGTCTCCACTCGTCTTTCACTTTGTCTTTCTCTCTATGGGATTCTCTCACACACCCTATATGTCTCTACATATGACTCATACCACTAAAATTACTCTCTCTCTCTCTCCTGTAGACACAACATTTGTTGCGGTCTCCTTTTCGTCTCCATCCCAGACTGACATTATTCATTTGTTTACCGATCAGACAACCCCGACTACCGTCTCCTCTCTCTCTCTCACAGACACACACACACAACTCCTGCTTCCACTCCCCTTCCCGACTACCGTCTCTCTCTCACACACACAAAACTCTCGCTTTCGCACCCCGACTCGTATTTCTCTCACAAACATTTATCGACTAGCTAGCCTCTAGATAGGTTTATACACCCGCACACTCGTGCTTCCACCATCGCATACATGTCTCTCTCCCGCTCCTTGTATCTATGTAGATTTTTCTTCCCTTCTTGAGACACGCCCTCTCGATCGTGCACACACACACTATCGCCTCATTTTAAGCTGATACCTATCGCACACACACTCCTTGTGTCTTTGTCACACATGCACTCCGTCCTCCTCCACTCTCCCTCTCTCTCACACACACATGGGCTTTTTGCAACAACTAGCAAGATGCCCATGCGTTGCACGGAACATCAAGATGCATTTGTATGAGTAGTTTATCTTGTGGGGGAAAAGGATGAACGAGGGAAGGCCTTATTTGCAAATGTGGAGAGGGGTGTGGGTATCTTTTTGCAAAATTGCCATAGTTTCCTTCCTATCCGTCAGATATAGATCGGACGGCCTATATTGCAGGATGGCAGGCACACGATCATCACCGACAATGCTTTTTATAAGAGTAGGGATAAAAAATAGAGTTGGTGATGATGGTGGGCCTGCCATCCTGCAATGTAGGTCGTCCGATTTATATCTGACGGATAGGAAGGAAAATATGGCAATTTACCCGCACTCTTCACCACATTTGCAGATAAGGCCTTCCCTCGTTCATCCTTTTCTCCCACAAGATCTTGATGTTCCGTGCAACGCACGGGCATCTTGCTAGTAAGAGTAGAAATTAGACATATACCACTTCTCGAATCTTGAAACCAACAACATTCCTCCCTTATCTCATCAAAACCGCCAAAGGAATATATTTTGAGTGAAACATAACATATTTTTAGTGATATACGTATTTCAAAACTAGACTTTTTTCTATCAAATCGGTGAGTATGTATTAATCTACTTTGATCGTGTGGCAACGCATTGGCACATTGCTAGTAGTTATTATAATTTTTTGGACACCAGACAAACGGTGGAGTACATATACGAAGAGAAGAGGCGCACGCACGCAGTCGGCCTCTCGCTGTCTCGCACACATGAGTGTTACGTAAAGGCGACGTTAACAAATAAACCCTAAAACCCTAGGTGCACGATTGCTGCATTCGCGGGTACCGGGTACGTGGTGGAGCACCTTTGTAGGAATAGTCAGCTCGCGTGATAATTTGATCCGTAGGAGTTGATGGTCGGGACCACAGGTGAACGACTTGGAGCGCGGTGGCTCGCCAGTTGCCACAGATCGAGTAGCCACGTTTAAAATATCGTTTTTTAGCGGGGTTAAGAGTTCCGATTTTCAATGGCGCGTTATAAGTAGTAAGTAGTTTTTAGAACGATTGGTATGGAGCGAAAATGGAATTCATAGTACTACGTACCTCCTTGGCGTATGGTTGTATGGTTTTTTTTGCGATGGAGGTTGTATGGGTTTATGTTGCGAGATGTTGAACCTGGTAGTTCTAGGGCAAATACTATGGTTTAGATTTAGATGCTGGTTTTCAGTAATGAAAATCGGAAGGGGAAACCCTTCTTTGATTAAAAAAACTACTACCTCCATTCTGGTTTACTAGTCCCCATCGTACTTTGGGTCAAAGTTTGTCCACGAATTTTACTTGTAAAATGTGAATGGAAAACGAGATTTTGTTATACCCAAACAAAAAAGGACTGGAGGGAGTGATTGCTCTGACACGGACGCGACCTCTCATAGCGCAGGCATTGAACCGGCGCGCCGGCCAAGAGGGCCGCACTCGCTGCAGGCCCGGCTGAGCACGCCTCCTCGCCGCGTGCAACCAGCTTAAGACTGCCCCGCCTGCCTTCATTGAATCCGCGCGTGTGCCGGCAACACGTCCTTCCGCGAGCCGGCAGGCATTTTAGAACACAAAAAATGACTAAAATATAATTAATTTACGCATGGTCTTGACTTGTTGTGCTCGCACTGGTAGCAGGAACTAGTAGAGGATTTTCTTTATTTATAACTCTCCTCACATTTTTTTGGCTTTGAAGTGAATCATGGTTGTGGACATTATGTATGAATGTGCAGATATCTGTGAACATGAGTTTGATGTGGAAGTTGAACTTGGAATGTCGGGCTTGCGCGTGAACTATACCATGTCCAATGCTTCGTCTGTTATTGTTTGGAAAGTAATTGCTGTTATTACATGACCCAAAAAAACATTTTGTGCCACATCAGTAGATGCACGGACATCACAACAGGCATGCTGACTGGATAAACATTTGAACCTAGCTATTATGAAGGAAATTTTGTATTGACAACAGTTTTAGATAGCAGGAGACGCCTAGCCTGCTCTGCCTCTGCTAGCTTATTTCTGGCTTCTTCCATCTCTTCTTTGGCTTGGGTGAAGAGAGCATCTGATTGCTCTTTTCGCTTCTTCAGGAACTCAGCTACATTCTCAAGGGCTGCTGCACGCTTTCTTTCAGCCTTTACTAATGCCACGAGGACACGAACAGCTGACGACTCCACCTGGCTTGTGTGTAATCCAGCATCATCTGGGAATTTGCACCTTGTGTCTAATCCAGCATCATTAGGGAACTGGCACCTTGTGTGTAATCCAGCCTCATTTTGGAAACATGATCTCGAGGTTGACCATACTTCCCTCCTCGCAGGAACTGCATCCTGACATGAAGTTACTTCTTTTTTAGATCAATACTCAGAGCAACCTAGATCCATTTAGTAGAAGCCAGATAAACAGAACTCGGAGAAGTGAATTCAAAAGGAAAAAAAATAAAAACAGACTACAAGGTGAGAACACCCACTTCCTACATCAAGCTAAAAACGAAAGCATTAGGACGATTAAGACTCTTCTTATTACACATCGAAGAACACCACGCTTAAGAGAAACAGAAACTACAACATATACACATCGAAGAACACGAGGCTACACGAAAGTAATTGAAAGGGTGTTACTTACCAAAGCTCGTTTTACAGGTTCGGTGCAGCTCCTCTTTAACTTGCCACGCTCCTTGAAGATGTCCCGAATATCCCGTGTTTGGTCTTCATTGCTCCTCTGCATGTTCGCACTCGTGGTTTTAAAATCTCAACATGGCAAGAAAAATATACTACTAGTAATACTCGCGCATCTTGTGGGCAACATTAAAGCACTCGTCTGCCATGTTAGAGCATCTCCAACAGAATCGCAACGCGCGGCGCTTTAAAAAAGCGTTTACAGTGCTGAGATCGAGAAGTAGATACTAGAGAGTAGAGGATAGTTCTCAGCATAGATAGATAAAAAAAGATAATTCAACTACTCCTCGTCGTCCGACTCCTCCTCGGTGATGTCCTCCTCCGACGTCTGACTGTAGGCGTGAAGATACCGATCGTCGTCGGATTCCCAGGGCGACGCTGCTCCTAGCCTCATGTTGAATTGAGCGTCCGCTTTTCGCCTACGCTTGTCCTCGCGATAGGCGGCTCGCTCCGCCCTCCTCTTATCCCTCTCCGCCCTCCTTTGCGCGTAGAACTCGCGCTCTTTGATGATGTCCTGCGGGAAGTGTTGGCGCCACAGCGCCATGGCTTCCTCGTCCATCTCGGCGATGCCGAGACGGTGCTCCCGCCTCCGGTTGTCGCGACGATCCTCGTCGGTGCTAAGCCGCGGCAGAGGCGCGAGCTCCTGCGCCCGCTCCCGCGTCGGCACGTTGGGGAAGTTCAATGTTCTATGAGGCCACCGGAGGCGCCACACCGCCGCGTCGTACGCGCGGGCGGCCTCGTTGGCGGTGTCGAAATTGCCGAGGCCGAGGCGCATCCCGCGGAACCGGATCTCGGCGGAGAAGCCGCCGGAGGGGCGCGCGCGGACGCCGCGGTATCCCCAAGTTTCCCGGCGACGCGGCGGCATGGTGGCGCGGCGGCGGCGAGGCGAAAAAGAGCGGGGAGAGAGCGGTGGCGAGGCACAGAGCGGGGAGAGAGCGGTGGCAAGGCACAGAGCGGTGGGAGGGCGTTGGATTTTATAAAGCGCGCCGGACGCCGCGCGCCAAAACTAGCGCACGCCCGGCCGCTTTTTCCCGCGCGCGCGCGATCCTTTCCCGACGTCTCTGCTATCTCTACTCTCTTCTCTACTGTTATATTTATTTTATATTTAATATTTATCTCTACTTCCTTTACTGTCTACTTTTTTTCTCTATACTTTTTTTCTTGCAATATAGGCCGTCCGATTTATATCTGACAGATAGGAAGGAAACAAATGGGAATTTTGCAAAAAGATACCCATACCCCTCTCCAGATTTGCAAATAAGGCCTTCCCTCGTTCATCCTTTTCTCCCACAAGATAAACTACTCATACAAATGCATCTTGATGCGTGCAACGCATGGGCATCTTGCTAGTTCTAAAAACCTTTCCATCATTTGCCACACTACTGGTTGCAGATGAAAAACCTACCCAAGCACAGCGCGATACAGGAGCGACGCACAATTACAAGCTTATATTCTGTTGGACAATGGAGGCTATAACCAATTACTTTTACGGGAACAATAGCACCCAGGAAATTTGAAGGGTAGGTATGAACAAAATTGGAACTGCACATGTACTGCTAAGTGATTCAATACACACATTACCAATCGAGGAGGAGAACGATGGTCGCGGCGGCCTCTGTGAGTCATGGTCGGCAACGGGAGTCAGTTCATTGTCCACGACGGTGGTACTTCTGCGCTTGGCGTCGGCTTCCGGGAAGCAGATCCGAGACCGTGGAAGACGATGCCGGGGAAGAGGCTCCGTGTACGACGACGACGGTGGACCGGCTCCAGTGCGGCGTACGAGGTCGTCGATGAGGCAGATGCGCTGCGGTGGACGAGTGCGCCGATGTAAAGGGGAGGAGCACGAAGGCTGCGGTGCCGTGGAGAAGTCTATTTTGCGGTGGGGATAGAAAATGGGGAGTATTCAGGTGTACTACTCTGGGTGCCGGGGTGGGGTTGGCTGGGTAGGGTGAACCTGAAGTTACGAAAACAGCCCCCTACCAAGCGTCATCCGTAGGCCTGTTCCGAAGGCTATGATGGTAACTTCCCACTGCTCGAATCAGGGTCGCGGGAGATTTTCCCGCCGACCTCAAAATTTTGTGACACTGGACTCCCCGTGTGGCGTGTTGAGTGATTCGGCTAAGCAACTAGCGAGTAGTAGTAGTAAACTCTGCATATTAGGTTTGACCGAAGTCAAACTTCCTAAAGTTTGACCAAGTTTATAGAAAAATATAAACATTTACCATAACAAATATGTATGATGTGAAAGTACATTCAATAATGAATCTAATGGTATTTATTTGTTATTGTATATGTTAATATTTTTTGTTATAAGCTTTCTGAGAGTTTACAAAACTTGACTTTGACCAATGCTAATACGCGGACTTAAATAAAAACGGAGGGAGTACACATTTGTTTTCTTAGTTTGTAGTGAACTAATCATTTGTTGAAATTGTGAAATAAATATATTAGGCTATTGACTTCGAATGTAATGGTCTATACAATTCAATAGTTACAATCATTGTCGAATCCCAAGATGTATACAAGGTCTATAGTACTTCACAACATGCTCAAACTCACATACACACACACACACACAAAGTAAACTAGAAGACCGTTCTCTCATGTATACACAACGTATCGGCATCTGTCTATGTCTCACTCATGCATGATCATTTGCACATTCACACCTCTCTATGTCTGTATCACACGCACACCGTCTCCACATTGCCCTTCCGCCACAACACACATATGGACACATACACACGTTCTCTCTCAGTCACACACACAAAATCAGTATTAAAAAAACTAGGGCGCACCTAAAACGTCCAAGTCCAAATAAACACGAACTGGAGCTAAATTCAAATATATGGAAATGTTGCAGCGTCAAGAACTTTCACAGGAAAAAAGTTGAGTAATATTCGAGGATTGTTTTCACACACACAAAAAGGTTCGGTGGATGTCCTTCGAGCGCGACACGGTGACGCACCGTTCGATCGACCGCGCGGCCGCGGTTCACGCGCTTGCACAGGATTCCGTATCGTGGCTGTGGTACTAACTAATAAAAGCGCTGCCTAAGTCTAATGTTTACGTGTACTAGTACGGTTTTCTTTTAAGTTTGACCAACCTTATATATAAAACTAAGCTCCCACACGCGCACTCATCAATATGCCGCCGCCGCCGTTGCGCATGCCGGCGCCCGCCTGCTCCGGCCAACAATTTCTCGCCCATCACCGCCGTGTCGCCGCCATCCCTGTGCCATGAAGCCGAAGGCTCGCCCGCTCACGTCGTCTGCAGTCCCTCCTCGCGATGCCGCCGCGCTGCCAAGCACGCGAGCAGCTGGTGGAGCCGCGTCTATGCACGCAGCGTACGAAGAGGAGGACGAGCGCGTGCTCCAGCACGCCGGCGAGGAGGAACTAGCGTGTCATTGTCGTCTCCGCCCGCGCGGAGGAGGCGCGCATGGTGGCTGTCGCGGCGGAAGCCGGTCGCGCGCGCGTCGAGCCCGCAAACCGGGTGCGGACGCGGAATCTACCTTCGAGACCTTGAATGCCACGTGGATCCTGCAATCTGAAGGAGCAATTTGGGTCAGTCGACTCATGTGAGCCGTTTGATGCAACATGGATGGCTAGAAGGGCTTCTTCCACCTCTTCTGCCGTCTTCTTCCTTCGCTCCGTCGAACTTCTTTCACAAATCGACTGACCCAAATTATACTACTAGTACGAACGTATTAAGTACAGTAGGAACACGAAGATACGAGCAGTAGTACCAACTGCAAGAAGAACAGTAGTAAGACATAGTACTAGTACTACTGTACGTACTAAAGAGTTCAAATAACGAGAAAGAACATAAACATAGTTCTGCTGGGGCCTCAGCACAACACACCCTTGAAAATAAACTAAGCAACTAGTCCGCTTGACACTGCAGTAGAACCAGCATGAGCGACGGCACTGCCACCTACTCGGAGTCCGAGTCCACGTCCTCGACTTCGTCCTCGTCCCTCTTCCTCTTCCTCTTCGCCGACGCTTCTTTGCTTGAACCGGACACTGGGCTCTGCTTCTTCATCCAACCCTTGTAGATATTTAAACAAAGGTAGGCATCCATTGCTGCGTACAGGATGTGATCTTCATCTAATGTCTTCGACTCCCATGCATGATGAAACTCGTGATGAGGTTTCTTCAGTTTAGCGTACGAAGGATCAATCATGGCTGCTGCCAGGGTCAGCATTGAAGGTTGAGAGGAGGACACCAGGCTTGCCTTCTGGAGATCGAAGGGCTGGCCTACAACGAGACCTATCCGACGCAGGACATCCCTGTCGTTCTTAAAGCCTACAGTAACGAATTTCACTCTTTTGTCCTTGAGGAAGTTCTTAAAATCCTGGCACTCAACGTCGGCATGGCATATGTGGTAGACCAAGCAAACGTTATGTACGCAAACCTGGATCACGGCGGGCTTCTTCCTCTCTTCGTCCTTTAGATCCTTCTCTCGTCCCAGGACTGTGGTGTACTCAACATCTAGCCCAGCGACCCACTCATCCGTTGAACTGTTGAACATGCGTAGGAAGCGAGCAAGCCATGCTTTCACCGTCTCGGATCCACGTGTGTAGATGACGATGAACTGATCGCCGGTGATGGCTCTAACCTGGTACTCAGCGGCGACCATGGAGATTTGGGAGGCCATGGATTTTGGAGGAGGGTTAGGAGAAGTTGAACTGTTGTACCCCGCAAAAAAAACTGGGAGCGAACTAATGTGAAAGGACGGGACGACTGGGAGCGAACTGTTGTAAGGTAGAAGACGGGGACGAGTAGGGCGTGCGAACGGCGTGGGGTTGCTGGCTTGCCCGGTGGATAAACGGCTGCAAGCCCCCAAAGAGTTCTCGAGAACTATGCGGGACCCACTAGATGTCATGTCTACTAGACCCATATCGTAGGCCTGACGGTATAGCTTCTGCCTGTTCGCACGCCATGCCGGCGCGTGGATGTAACTTCACTTAATTCCGTCAAACGTCGCGCCTCCCGACCTTCGCCTCCCTCGCGCGGTCGCGCCCTTTGAGACTTCGACCGGCTATAAATGAGCAATTTTTTTGCCTTTTTTTAGACAAGCAATTTTTTTGCCTACTCCGCATGCATGATACTCCCTCTGGTCCTTTTTACTCCCGTCAACCGTTTGCAAAGTGTTTGACCAAATTTATACTTTTTTTGAACACCACCTTATATTAATTAACCAGCCACACCAGTACACTCATTCGATACAATATTCACCACACAGGGCGGTACGTTATTTACAAGAATACCATCTAATCTATTGTCAAAGCTATACTTAGCGATTAAGTGTGCCACCTTATTGGCCGAACGGCTAATCTTTGACAATTGAAGATTGTTGATCAACTTCGAGATGCTCAACGCTTTCATCTTCAGGTCACGCATAGCAGACCTGTCATAGTCCCCCGATGCAAGAGACGCTACCACAAAAGCGCAATCAGTCTCTAAAATTACAGGATTATGAAGAGAAATACCTATGTAGAGACCGGCAATGCAAGCCCTAAGCTCCGCTTCCTCCACGCTTTGACAGGCATCAATGAAATCCCACGACCAAATTTATACTAAAAATATCAATATCTACAATACTGATTATAATGAGTATAAGAGAGAGATGATTATAGTAACATAGGTAGATACCGTAACATAATAAATGTGATGCTACTATGTGTCATGCATGGCAATAAATGAGACCACCTATGATACTAATCTATGATACTATGCACTATAGAGGTAGTAACATAGATTAGTAACATATGCATGTTACTAGTCTAAGTTACTCCCCACTATGACCAGCCTTAGAGTACCACTACCTCCCTTCTAGTTTAAAGGGCTCGATTCAAAAATTTCACCTACTCTTAGCAAGATAGTAGAGGCGGTGGAATAGTTTTTGAAGTCTGCAAAAGTACTCAACTAGTGCTGTCGTTCTTCACAAAAAAATGTGTTTACCAATGCATGCATGAACACTAGTTACTCTAACCCCCCTCTCTTCTTTAATTCTTTGCCACATCAGCATGTTTGCTATTCCCGTGTGCATGATACCAGCTAAGATACCACCATTATGGCCAGCCTTAATCATCGCATGCAATAATTTAGTGCACCTTGAAATATGAACATGTGTGGGGCGTGTATGTTTTTAATGACTTGAGACTATACCTAGCCCGGCATGCAAGATGACTTATTATGCACCGTTCCCCATACCTGCAGGAAGCCCGTTCGTCTCCAAATCTTTTCCTCTCCATGTGTGGAAACAATATGCCTGCCAAACTCTCCTTCTCCCTCCGGCGGTCCCACCACTCCACCCCGTGTGAAAAAATCTGCATGCATGACTCTCCTCCCCCCACGCTCGTCCAATCCGTTGTGACCAGCAATATTTCCACCCCTTCGCTCCCCCGTAATTTACTCCAACAAATATGCCCACGTAGCTGTTACTTAACTGCAGGTGCATTGGGTCACTGACATATGGGCCCAACAGGGGTCTGGCCCACATGTCAGTGACGCAACTGGACCTGCAGTTAAGTCAGTGCAGCTCAGTCCATATCTTACGTAGGTGTGCCATTGCTCGCTATAAATACTGCGCCTCCCACGACATCGCTATCTCCTCCCCCTCACGTTCACGTTCATCGCTATCTCCTCCCCCTCCCTCTCACGTCGACCACCATGGCATCGCCCCTCCCAAGCCCTAGGAGCCCCTCGCTGCACCGCGCGGACGGTCACGCGTCGCCGTTCCGTTCCTCGCCGCCACTAGTCGAGGAGGACGCGTCGGTGTTCCGCTCCTCGCCGCTACGCGACGCGTCGCCGTTCCGTTCCTCGCCGCCACTAGTCGAGGAGGACGCGTCGGCGTTCCGCTCCTCGCTGCGACGCGACGCGTCGCCGTTCCGTTCCTCGCCGCCACTAGTCGAGGAGGACGCGTCGGTGTTCCGCTCCTCGCCGCGACGCGTCGAGGTGGACGCGTCGGCGTTCCCAATCTCGCCAGCATGCGCGCCGGAGGACGCGTCGGCTCCCCGCTACGAGGAGAACGCCGCGCCGCCCGCCGAGCCCCCCAGCCTTGAGGAGCTTTGGAAAGAAATGGATGTCGCCTTGTGGGAGGCTTTGCCTCCAGCAGAGCGCGCCAAAATAGAGGCGGAGAAGAAGGCCGAGGAAGAGAAGCGCACCGCGGAACAAGCTGCCTGGGAGGCCTATGTCGCGTCCGAGAGAGTCAGGCAATTGGCTCTTTGGCAGAAGGCTCGTGCGAGGGCCGTGAGGGTGGCGGAGGACGCCCGTGCCGACGCCCTGAGTGCAGTCGGGCCCAAGCGCCTCATCTACGCTTGGCGGTACGTGGACCGGGTGCACGCTTCCAGCGAGGAGGAGTACCTGTTGGCGCCGGATCACCACACCGGTGAGATCGCGCTCGCCCGCCGGCAAGCCGCCAATCAGCACCTCGCGAGTTGTGAGGCTGAGGAAGAGGCGTTGTGTCGGCGCGCTGGGAAACGGCCGCGCACCAGGGCACTCGTGGCGCGCCGCAAGCGCTCCTGCGAGCGCCGTGGCTTTTAGGAGGAGTATAATTTTTGTTTCGTAAGGCGATCTCATTAGTTTTGGGACGCAAATGATAAATCCCGAACGTTCAGGAATTTTTAGCGTCCTTAATTAAGTATGTAAAAGGGAAAGTTTGGAAACCTTGTGTATTCGTACGCATTTTGCAAGTACGTGCATATAGCACAAACTTTACTATATACTATCGCACTACACGTCTCTCTCGATATATGCTTGCAGACTGTGCTACTCCCTCCGTCCAGGTCAATAAGTCATCTTTGGTTGTGCACCGTGACCAAGAAGGAGGGAAGACTTATACACCTAGACGGAGGGAGTACTACTATTACTTATGTACGTGCAAATGCACGTTTTAACATTACGATGCGGTTTTTGTAAAAGTAGAAAAACAGCACTAGTCAAGCTTGTGAAACGATTCAATGCAAAACAAATGCAAAAATGCTCGTTTGATTGTTTACTTTTAGCTTCCTTCTCTGTGGTTATTTCTCTGTCGTACTTTGTACGGAGTATCTCACTGGTTGGAAAGGCATGCAAATTCCCAAACCGCTTCCTACACCCTGTATCGAATTTTTTGCCTAACAAGTTGTGCCGTGCAATTGGAATTCCAACTTGAGTACTACTACTAGTAGGAGTACCAGGGGCCAGTTCTTTTAGGCTTCTAGATTAGTAATCCCATAAGAGCAAGTACAATAGAGCTGAGTCAGCGGGCTATAAGAAATAAACTAGTATATTTCTGCTTAGTTGGAGGAAAGAGAAGAGGAGAGAGAAGGTAAGCGGGCTCTTCGTGAAGAGCCAGCTCTAGCACGTGCTCCTAGGCACTTTGTGAGAATGAGAAGTGGGCCACATAATAAAAAAGTAGTACACTCTTTTGATCTATTAGGGCATGTACAATGGTATACAGTCAGCTGTCTGTAACATATGACACGTAGGAACATAAACTACGTGGAAGAAAGAGAATAGGAAAAACCAGGGAGTCCGTCTGCAGAAATAACGACGGTCTGTTGCCGTGCAAATCGCTACTTACCGACGATCTTTTTCCCGTTGTATGGAGCGCGTCGCATGTCGTGGGATCGTGGGCCTCGTGGCCGGTAGCAAACTAGCAGAATACAAGTCGTGGGCCTCGTGACTGGTTAACAAACTAACAAAAACAATGGGATTTAAGTTGGATAACGTAATTTTGTAGCCGCTGGGTGTTTCTTTCTTGTTCCAGCCGCTAGTGTTATAGATAGACAAAAGACACCCTGTTGTAGAAGATGTCTGTAGTTTTGTCTATAAGTGACGTGGAGTAATATTATAGACAGCGGTTGTCTGAACTGTTGTACATGCCCTTATTGTACATGTTGGCTATAAGATGGGCTGTAGATGACATGGCACTGGCTTATAGCCAGCAGCTGGCTATACTATTAACCATGCTCTAACTACTACCTCCGTCCTGGTTTATTGGTCCCCATTGTAATCTGTGTCAAATTTTGATCATAAATTTAACTAATGAAATGTTAGTGCATGTCACATGCACTACTCCATCCGTCTAGGTGAGTAAGTCATCTTAGGCTGTGCACCGTGACCAAGGAGGAGGAGAAAACGAGAAACGTTAATGTTTATTTGCTAATTAATAGTATTGCATGCAATGAACTAACCACTGCATGTCGTGTTTGATATCTCAAGTCATTAAAAGCATGCACACTCTTTATCTCTTATTGGTTGATATGTCAAGAAACAAGAAACGAGGTAGAAGTTAATGCACCGCGCCTAAGTGTTTTGGGATTATTTGGTTTTCGTAAGATGACTTACACACCTAGACGGAGGGATTACAATGGTGAGGAATAAACCAGTTAAATCTTTGGTCAAAATTTAGCACAAATTACAATGGTGAGGAATAAACCAGGACGGAGTAGTAGTTTAGAAGCCCAAATAAATGAGTGAGGCGCCTTATTGTTACTCTCCACTGTGACTAGTCTTGTGGGAAAAGCTGGGGAAGCCGCCAAAAGAACTGGCCCTAGGAGTAGTAGCTAGGGATCGAGTGTGCGAGATGAACCGGAGAAAGTAAATGCAGAGAGATGAAATGCAAAAAAGACGGAGGGATGTGATGGTTGCTTGTCCGTTTATTTTACCAGGCCACTTATTACTGGGAGTGGTTGGGTTTTGTGATATGACGGCTTTACTGCCGCGCCACGAGCGGGGTGAGAGGTGAGACTCCCGTGCAGCGCCGCCCTCTACACTTGTACTACATCGGTCGTGGTTTATTAGTCCCCCATTGAATTTGACTGAAGATTTAACTGACAAAATGTTAGTGCATGTCAACAAAAACTATATCGTTGGATTCGTATTTGAACATAGTTTTGAATGATATAATTTTAGGTGACATGCATCAGCATTTATCGTACTATATATAATGTTAGTTCAATTTTTGGTCGTACTAATCTATAGTAGTAAGGTGCCCGTGCGTTGCACCGAAGAGTGAAATGCATTGATCGGGGAGTTGTTTATTTTGACAAAGGATGTGGGGGTCATCTCATGTGTAACGGGTATCGATAGGTTTCTTCGGATATTATTTCATCTCTAGAGCTCACAAACATCCGGGTGAAATAGATAAAAAGGTATCTTTTGCAAACAAAAGCGTTCAACTGTTCAACCTGCATCCAAAACTTGTGAAGAAATAACACTTATTGTGCTTTGCAAGAAATGATCTTTAAGAATTAGTTTTTGAGTATCGATTGTTATACATGTTGGCTACAGATGACATGGCACTTTCTTATAGTCAACAGTTGGCTATACTATTAAGTAATATTAACCATGCCCTTATACACCTAGACGGAGGGATTAAATCAGGATGACTTGCAAGCGGGCAGAGGAGATGTAAGAAATGGTTCATCGTAAGTCTTTCACCAGTACTGTAGTAAAAATTCATACATGGAAGATTCTAGACTAAACCATAAACGGATACACTTTTATTCATGCGCGATACTCCAATAGAGCAAGATCCTGCATGGAAGTCTCCACATGCTTAGACAGCGGATTACATTGAGCGAAGACTAATGATCAACATTTAACTTGATAATGCGTACTTCCAGGTGAACCTCCTTGGAGTCCCCGTGCACCGCGTCGGCGGGTAAAGGAGGCCATGGGTTTTCCAAGTCCACATTGGCGGGATAGTCCCAGCTCCCCAGAGTCCAAGTCCGTTCGATGAGGCCGATGTCGCCGCCCACGCAACCCGGAGGGGTAGTAACACTGACCACGCACTCGTACATCGGCCTCATGTCAGTGTCAGCGTCAGCGGCGTCGCCCCTGACGCACATTACAGAGACGGGGCGGCGGCCTGCGCGGGCCTCGCCGGTGCCCACGATCAAGAGGAAGACGCTGCCGTCCTCCTCCGAGACTAGCAGGCGGCGGTGATCCTCCAGCGACTCCAGCATGGTGAACGGGTAGCACGTCTCGTACTTGATGTTCTCCGCCAAGGGCCAGCAGTGACCGCTGCATGCATCCGTGAGGTGATGCACCATGTCCGCCGGCGAGCCACAAAGCGGCATCGGGCAGTCATAGCAGTGGACGAAGGGCTCCTTGGAGGCATCGACCAGGCCGTCCATGAAACGGGAGTGGCTGTAGGGGACGTTGCGCCAGTTGAATATATGAGCAAGTTACTACGAGATTTAATCCGAATAAGCACAAAATAAATCATGACGGCTATAACAGAGATGAAACTAATCATGTGGACTAGCATAGTAGTAGGATACAGAGTAGAAACATGAATTCTACCACGATTTCGAACAGGAAGGACAGAAACACATATGGTGCAACGGGAGCAGCACCGTTGGCGTTGAGGTTGTCGCCCATGTCCAAACACCACGTAGACACGGTCTTTGAGCACGGTTCGTAGTCGTTCCACGCTCGGGCATTGAAGTTTGTAACTATTTTAGATTAGAATATACTACTCCTCTGGTGCTAGTAGTAGAGCAGAGTCCTACTCTACTACTCTACTCAAGCAAGTTAGGGCATAGCACTGTAGGGAGTACCAGTACTGTGATCACTCAAGCAAGTTGTCTGGCATCGACATGACCCTACGCTGCTGGTATGTGTCTCGTAAGTCAAGCGGCGTGTTGTAGTCATCATCACCTGTCCACTTCCCGCAGCACATATTCGCTTCTCCATCTTTGTCCGCACATAATCTCGTCCAATCTTCCATCCCCGCTAACAATGGCAGAACCGAGCAGCGTCCGCCGAAAGAGTGGCTGGAATTCGCTCCCCACAGAGGTAATCAAGCTCATTGTTTCGCGTGTCGACAATCTCAGTACCATGCCGCTCGCCGCGTGCTCGTCGGGGCTGTACCGTTTTCTCAAAGCCCTCAGGCCGGAGCTTTTTAAGCCAGCTCCTTGCTTGCTGATGCCGCCTGATCTTCAGAAATGGCATGTCACGCAGCATAACGATCGTTGGGTGGCGAGCATCAACCCCCTTGACTGTGATCCGATCCCCGTCAGCCACAACTACATTAACGGTATGTACTGGGTCGGCATGAACACGTCTTGGATGGTGCTCGTCGACGGTCGCGGCAGCTGGATGCTCGTGGAGGTCTACACCCGGCGATTGATCCCCCTTCCTTCGATTAAGACTGCACTGCATTGGCACCACGGCCCAGAATACTCGGAATCTTAGAGTAGCCAACATGATACCAAGTTTGATTTGCTCAAGGTTGTAATCTGCCAAGTGCCCACAAGATCTGTGAATTATAAAGACTTCAGGCTAATTGCGTTCTTCAACCGCGGTCTCGCCTATCTGACAGGTCACTGCCGTAAGTGGATAAATCTGCACGTCCATCGCAGGATCATACATCCTCCATGGTTCTCTGATGCCATTGAACACAAGGGCTTCGTTTACGCTGTCGACTCCTTCTATGGCTAGACGTATTGCTAGCCTACTCCAGTCATCGCTACAAACGGCTGTTACAGCAGTATGTTACTTTCCTATGATATCATGATGGCTTGCTTATATTACTGTCAACATTTGTTGAAAAAATATTCATGCTCATAACATGCTGTTCTTAAGATTGACTAAATCAAGAGCCCTTTTTTATTTGACTCCAACTTGATATGATGTTGTAGGCCGCCTAGTGTCCCTACCCTTCCTAATCCCAGAACCTTTCAAAGAAAAGCGGCAAGGTAGTTGCAGGTGGTTCCTGGCTCGATCAGACGACGACGAAAGATTGATGATCGTTCGCACGTACCGGACGTGTTGTTTCGCGGAATACAATCACAGTCACTGCAAGGTCTTTGAGCAGGATCCCAGCTTCTCTGGGCCTTCAGGAATTTTTGACTGGAGGCTGGTAAGTAGCCTTGGTACACGCTCTTTGTTTGTCGGACTGAATTATCCGATTAACCAGGAGATAACCGACGGCAAGGATCATGATGGCAGCGCGGTTTCGTTCATCAGGCAAAACTGTGTGTACACAGCGTACCATGCGTCTCTGCATGCACCATACCCTGATATGTGCCGCCACGCTCTGCAGCCCAAAGTAGGAGAGAGGGTCGCAAGTATCAGACTTCGACCTGCTGGCTGGAGTTTCCCCCGTCAGGCACCCATCTGGTTCAAGCCGTCAGCCAATCTCCACAGCTTAATAAATAGTAACATCTAACTGAGCCAGTTAGTTAGATGCGTACACTTGGTGTAGTAGGATCTTTATTTAGTTTGATGCATACACTTGTTCTTTTTTGGTAGCCCTTTTGTAATGATGGCTGATGTTTGGTTTGGAAGAGAGAGCCGCGTCTTCACTCTTCTGGCCTGCTTACTGCTTCTGTTGCACCCCCAGCCCTGGTTGCTGCTGCTGTTTTCAATGTACAATCAGTAGTATATTTCGTCTGTTGGTTGAATAAATGTGTTGTTAGAACGACAAACACAATGTTTTGGAAGTCGTTGCACGGTTTGATCCTTTAGTGCCCCGTACCGTACGTAGCGCATACTATTTTTCGTACGGAACACATTTTCCACTTGTTGATAACATGCAACCCACTGATGAAGGCCCAATAGAGAAGCCCATAATTAACTGGAAGGGAGGCTCTCACATGAATCCGGCCCAGGTACATGCTCATGGTCCCCTAAACATAAATAAGTAAATAAATAAATAAATAAATAAAGCTAAATGCTCATGCACCAGTTCTTTGGGAAAATAGGTAGCCCAGTATTTCTTTTTGAAGAATACCCAAGCTAGGCCTATTTGTTTTCTCCGAATTACTGGGCTGCAAATCTTTCAAGACGAGGAGGGATGCATTCCGGCCTGGCTTAAGAGTATGGTCAATGTCTGTTAAAGTAATATCAAAAGGGGTTGAAAATTCCAAAAAAATTATAGCAAATGGGATATAAGTTTCTTTTTTTGTTTTTGTTCTTCACTGATATCTTATACGTATTTCATTGGATTTAACATGACATAGTACTAATTTATTTTTAAATTTGTTTTAGTATGGCTATTAATTTTTGGATTAAGAATATTTCGTTCCCCAGCAAAAATTTGCGAATTTTCAAAATTTCCCACATATTTAGTTAATTTTTTGACCCTGGTACTGACCAAAAATGGCCAGCAATTCTAAAAATGGAAAACGGGCTGCAATAAATTCCATATGAATTAGAAAATGAGTAAAAATTATAAAAATAATAGCAAATGGGCTGTACACGCCACAAATTTCGAGGCTGACTTGTTTACACAAGGCTTTGTCAGTGAACACACGATTCTAGCAGCAGTGACTGTTGGATGTCCATCCAACTTCCGACGTGCTTCTTCAATCTCTGATCTTCCTGCTCCAGCCGCCTAAACTAGCACCGGCGGGACTGCCTACTCCCTCCTCTTGTGGCCCGCTGTGATGCCGCGCAGGCTTCCCCGGCCCACCCTACTCCCTCCGCTGGCCTGGCCGCACGCAATCAACTGCCTCCTTATTACGCGAAAAATGATTCCTCCCACGGACATCTCGGGCGCACCGATTGGGAGGCTGACCTGTGGGCCTACTAAGTTGACGCGTACGCAGGGCTTGTCAACTTAGTCAACAAACGATTCTAGTAGCAGTAACCGTTGGATTTGAATCGAACGGTCCTGCTGCTTCTTCAATTGCTGCTCTTCTTGCACCAGCCGCCCAAACCAGCGCCGGGGAGACCGCCTGCTCCTGCCTCCAGTGGCCGGCTGTGCTGCCGTTGAGGCCTCATCGCCCCCTACTACTCCCACCGCTAGCCAAGCCCTGCGGCGACGACAGCCTCACACCGCAGCCGAACCAGTGAACCCTCGTACTCCTCTCCGCGTGGGCATCCACTGACGCGTCTTCCCCGGCTCCGCGTCGTCCACTTCCGAGGCCTCGCCGTCGTCCACCGCCTTGGTGCTCTCAGCGCGGCGTGGTCAACGTGGTCAACGACATTCCATCGGAAGAGTACTGTACGTGGAGAGGCTGATAGCTGGGTCCACGGCCACAGCCCAGTTTTTTTGTGATTTGCCAAGTAAGTCGCTTTGTCAGGCCTGTTGGGCTACAAATCTTTCAAGACGAGGAGAGCTTTCATTCGGCTGGCCGAGAAAATGGCCCATCAGTAATGAGAAATGGGATGTACATTTTTAAAACACATCAAACCGGCAATTAGTTTCAAATATCTTTTTTTTTCATTTCGAGATTTTAAATTACATTAATTTTTACGCGTGGAGAATTTGTTGGATTTTATATTGATATACATTTATTTTTAAAATCAGTTTGAATGTGAGTCGAAATTTCGGGATTAAAAACAGTTCGGACCGCACCGAAATATGCGAAATTTCGTATAATTTTTTAACTGTGGCCACAATATGGCCTGTAATGCTAACAAAAAGAATATGGGCTCCAATAAAACCTTAATAATTAGCAAATGGGCTGTAAATTATTAGAAATAATGGTAGATGGGTTGTATGCTATTTTCCACAGATTTGAGGCTTTCCTAAAAAAAGGTTGACGCACAAGCACTGACTGTTGGATGTCCATCCAACGGTCGTCGTGCTTCTTCAATCTCTGCTCTTCCTGCTCCAGCCGCTCAAACAAGCGCCGGCAGGACTGCCTGCTCCCTCCTCCCCGCGGCCGGCTCTGCTGCCGTGCAGGCCTCAGCGCCCCACCGTACTCCCATCGCTGGCCTAGCCATCCCTCTACTCACACACACCTACTGTTATTCTCCGGCGACGGCAGACGAACCAGTAAACCCTCGTACAGTCGTACTCCCCTCCGCGTGGGAAACAACTGCCGAGTCTTCCCTGCCTCCGTGTCATTCCCTTCCTAGGCCTCGTCGTCGTCCACCGCCCTGGTGCTCTCAGCGCGGCCTGGTCAACATGGTCAACGACCGACATGCATCTGAAGTGGACTGTACGTGGAGAGGCCGACACCTGGGTCCACGGCCGCACGCAAGGAAATGCCTCCTTATTATGCACAAAATAATGATTCCTCCACCTGACACCAGGGACCCATCGAAAGGGCCTCTGTATTTCGCGAAAAAAACGTTACCGCCGCTGACAGCTTGGACCCACCAGCTATATCTTCGCACGCAAGGAAGTGCCTCCTTATTACGCACACAAAAAATGAATACTCCCCTGTTAGCTGGGACCCAGTATAGTGGCAGGCTGACTTGTGGGCCTACTAAGTTGATGGGGACGGAGGGCTTTGTCAACTTAGTCAATATGCACGATTCTAGCTCCAGTGACCGTACGATGTCCATCCAACGGCCGTAGTGCTTCTTCAACCTCTGGTCTTCTTGCTCCAGCCGCCCAAAGCAGCGCCGGTCGTGCCGCATGCTCCTGTCTCCCGTGGCCGGCTGTGCTGCCGCGGAGGCCTCACCGCCCCCACTATTCCCACTGCTGGCCAGGCCCTGCGGCGATGGCAGCCTCACACCGCAGCCGAACCAGTGAACCCTCGTACTCCTCTCCGCGCGGGCTCCCCGTCGTCCCCTTCCTAGGCCTCGCCGTCGTCCACCGCCCTGGTGCTCTCAGCGCGGCGTGGTCAACGTGGTCAAGGAACGACTTCCATCAAACGTGGACTCTATGTGGAGAGCCTGACAGCTGGGTCCACGGCCGCACCAAGGAAGTGCCTCCTTATTATGCAGAAAATAATTATTCCTCCACCTGACAGCTGGGACCCACCGGACGGGCCACTGTATTTCGCGAAAAAAACGTTTCCCCGTGACTGCTGGGACCCACCAGCTACATCTTCGCACGCAAGGAAGTGCGTCAGGGCAAAAAAACGATTCGCCCCCTGACTGCTGGGACCCACCAGCTACATCTTCGTAGGCCAGGAAGTGCCTGACAGTCGGGACCCACCTGGTCGAAGCGTACGTAGCGTTGCCATTCTGGTCGCGAACGTGTACGTACATATATACTGGTGGATGTAGAGGCGCGCACGTGTCGTAGTAGAGGCGCGTACGTGTCGTAGTAGAGGCGCGCACATAGCATGTGCACGTACGTACAACGGCCAAGGTGCAAGAAAGAAAATATGGCCACGTATGTGTACATACGGGCGGGGTCTCGAACGCCTACTTGCGCATACGTACGGCCAGGGCTCGTGTACATGGCTGGGTCGGAACGGAGAAACAACGTTGTCGTCGTGTTCATGGGGAGCCAACCGGCTGGGTCGGAACGGAATGCGTCGTCGTGTTCATCGGGAGGGCTTGGACGGAACAGCCGATGGAAACGAGGCCTGGCGTACCGCAGAACGGAGGAAACGGCCTTGTGTTCGACCGGCCACGTTTGAAACGGGATCCTGTTCATCAGGAGGGGTCTGGCGTACCGCAAAACGGAGGAAACGGACCTCCTACGTTCGAAACGGGGGTCCTGTTGATCGGGAGGGGTGTGGCGTACTGCAAAACAGAGGAAACGGACTTGTGTTGGAGCTCTACGGTCGAAACGGGGGTCCTGTTCATCGGGAGGGGTGTGGCGTACCGCAAAACGGGACTCCACGGGATATTGTTCATCTCCACCGTCGACCCCCTCCAGCCTCCACGGGCTACTGTTCATCCACCGTCGACCTCCTCCAGCCTCCACCTGCGACTGTTCATCCACGGGCTCCTGTTCATCTAGCCTCCACCATGCGCTACTCCACCGGCTACTGTTCAACCGGGCCTCTCCACGGGCTCCTGTTCAACCACCCCTCCACGGGCTACTGTTCATCCAGCCCTCCACCGTCTACTGTTCATTCTGCCCTCCACGGGGTGGCCCTGTTCATCCTGCCCTCCACGGGGTCCTGTTCATCCAGCCCCAACCGGCTCGATCGATCGGGGTCATGTTCATCCAGCGGCAACACCACGGGGTCCTGTTCATCCACCCCCACCGGGAACTGTTCATCCAAACCCCCCAGCAACGCTCACTGTTCATCTAGAGGCAGCATCGATCGGCTTCAGTTAGCAGCAGTAGCGAAGAAATCGCTTGATCGGGCTCAGTTAACAGCCATCGATCGATCGCTCGGGTTCAGTAACGCGTAGCCTGCAGTGCAATCGCTCGGGTTCAGTTAGAGCCCAACGCCTCGCTCGGGTTTAGTTAGGGCCAACGCCTCGCACACACACGCGTACGTGTACGAGAGAAACGCGCATCGCTCGGCCCCCAACCTCCCACCGTAACCGGGAACTCCCCGAAATTTTCCTCGCCCTCGCTTCTACCATGGTTTTTCCCGTCATGGACGGCCCAAAGAATGTCATGCAGCTGCGTCTCCGGCCCGTCTAGGACGAAAAGCCCATTTTCTGTCATGATTTTTTGTCATAGAAGTAGGAGCCCACCACATCTATGATGATACCGGGTTTTGTCACAATTATCGTCATAGAAGTGTCATATGTATGACAGGAAAAAAATTCGTTCGGCCCAAAATGTCACGGATGTGTCTTTTTTTTTGTAGTGTAGGGCTCGCCGTGTAGACACAGTTTTCCATAGCAAACCGAGCCTCTCTGCCATCAAGGTCCTTGCCAACGGTGATCTCCTGGTTAATCGAATAATTCAGTCCGAGAAACAGAGAGTGTGAACCAAGGCTGTTTACCCGCCTCCAACTAAAAAATCCTAAAGGCCCCAATAAGCTGGTATCCTGCTCATAGACGTAACAGCCACTGTCCGGATACTCACATATTACACGGTGCTTGTATACAATGGGTTTTTTGCAATATAACTTTTCCGGCTCATGTGTCCGAATGATCATCAGTCTTTTGCTGTCGTCTGATCGAGCGAGGAACCAGTTGTGCTTCCCTGTTTTTGGCAAAGGTGGTGTGATTACAAAGGGCAGTAACTGTAGGGACACTGCATCATATCAAAAAGGACATGCATTGTTAATGTAAGATCAGCATTGTTCAGAGTATGAGTAGGATAATGCAAGAAACAACATTGATATGTCCCTGTTGGAACTGGGAGGAAAATACAGGGAAATGTATACTGTGTTCGAAAATATAGAAGTGCCATGCATGGTTATACTCATGTTATCTTGTAATCGATTCTTCACAGGAAACTACCATGTCATGCATGTTATGTACTCCCTCCATTCCCAAATATTTTTCTTTCTAGGCATTTCAAATAGACACAACATACGAATGTATGTAGACATATTTTAGAGTGTAGATTCACTCATTTTGCTCCGTATGTAGTCACTTGTTAAAATCTCTAGAAAGACAAATATTTGGGAACGGAGGGAGTAAGCATGTTCTGTCCTCACAAACAAATTCTTCAAGGTAACTAACAGACCATGCATTGTTATATACTCGTGTTCTGTGGGCAAAATTTTTGTGAGGATATTATTCTAGCCATTGATTGCTGAAGGGCGAATATAGGTATGTACACATGGTAAGCATTGCAGGATTTCACTACTTCCAAATATAGAGTTCTCCATATGCACATTTACTTCCCTAATGTATGGTTAGATGAAACCAACAGTGTGGTGCATGTTTCTACATCATGAAAATGAGGAAACTAACATGGCCATTGATACACACTCATATTTAGTAGTAGTATATAGATTACTGTAAAATAAGGATAATATCCATATATTCCTAACCGTTTGATTATTCAGGGTACAAATTGGCTGTAATGACATGGTCACAATCACATGAATTAACTCATTCCAAATATAGCTGATTTACGGCGTCTCTAATACATTGCCATAGTTCTACTCAAATTCTGCTCAAACAGGGATATGCCAATCATCACAAAAAGTTCAAACAGTGTCATGGCGTCATCATTAACATGAGACGGAAACAACTTACACGCGCCATCCCAGCAATACGTGGTGCCATCTGCTTTGTCAATCGCGTAGATGATGCCATTGTGTTCAATAGCATCACAGAAGTGTGTATCAGCTTTGATGATGATCCACTGCGAGCCGAGTTGTCTCCAGCTAAAGAAGGCACCGGCGTAAAGATAGGCGAGTCCGCGGTCGAACAAGGCAATTAGCTTGAAGTCTGCGTAATTCGCATGTCGTGTGGGCACTTGGCAGATTACAATCTTCTGCAAAACAAGGTCCGTCGAACTGACGTAGTAATCTAGATGACTTGGCCCGTGATGGTAATACTCTATATAATCCAACGGAGGAAAGGATAATCTCATGGGAGGTCTGGAAGTTCACGAGCACCAACTTTTTACCGTCTTCTCTGAAGGCAGCCATCCAGTGGGAGTTCATGCCGACCCAGTACATACCTGCCAAGAAGTTTCGGGCGATGGTGATCGGATCGATGTCGAGGGAAATGATGTACGGCGACCCAGTACATACCCGCAAAGAAGTTTCGGCTAATGGAGATTGGACTAAAGTCGAGGGGCATCATGCACGCCTCCGTATCATGGTGAGCCAATCTCGCAAGACCAGATAGTAGCAAGCAGGGTGTCTTGAAAAGATTAGGCCTCGCTTCGACGATGGTCGTGTGCATGTCCCTCGAGCATGCAGCCAGCCGCAGGGGCTCAACATATCCATACACGAACAATAGAGGTCGAGGATGTCACTGGGGAGATTGCTCCAATCGCGGCTCATATGGATGCTGCGCGGTTCGCGTTCGGCCATGGTGGAGTTTGGAAGGGGGCTTGATTTACGGGGGAGAAGGATGTCGGTGCTGGAGCGGCTAGCGAGGGAATAGTGGTACTGGGGGAGGCGAGTGAGGCGACAATACACGGGGGCACAGTGAGATGGAGACGGAGAAGGAGATGGAGATGGAGTGGTGCTATGGGAGCGGAGAGGGAGACGAGGCGAGGCGCCAATGTGCTGTACAGCGGCGGTGACAGACTGCACAGTGCACAGGGTGAGGCTGACTTTGGTAACCCGAACACACCGCCTGGACTAGTGTCAGGCGCAGGGTGTTGTCACTTCACTGTGAGGACCGGATGAATAGTATTTTGACCATCAAGTGTACCACAGTTGTACTACTACTACTACTACTACTACTACTACTACTACTACTAGTAGGAACATGAGTACTCCAGTATTATATAGCGGAAATAGGTCTCCCGTGCTAGCATGCCTGTTCACTTCATCGTTCAGGTATCATCCATATTGCGAGAAGAATCAAATTCTCGTGCATGCCCAATCAACGCCCTGCCGCAATGCATGCAGTGGTCGTTCTGGTGCATCAAGGACGGCATGCAGATCGTTCCACACTTGAGAAGAGGAAAAATGGAAAGGTAGAACGCGGCAGCAGAGGAAGAGAACGCTGGCTAACGAGGCTGGGAGGGGATCGAGCAGGAAGTTAATGCTCCACGCCTAAAGGTTTTGGGAAAACCTGATTTTCATAAGGTGACTTATACTCACCTAAAGGGAGGGAGTATTCCTTAACCAGAGAATGTTGTGTCTCCCACTCACGCGCTCAAAAAAAAACTACGACACATTTTTTATCTGTTTGCATAGGTCCCACCTATCAGTAAGGATGGGCACGTACACGAACAGGTACGACTCATCAGTCTACCCGCATAGCCTTTTCGTTTAGTCTACCTAGCCGTCTAATCAACTGCCTGCACGACACTTCTCCCATTTACTTCTCCATCGGGAACCGATTCTCCTCGGCTTCTTCACCTCCCCTTCATCTTCATTTGCATCCAAACCCCACTGCGTTCACATTGTTTTAACCTCTTTAAATAATCATCTACTACTTCAGTTAGACTAGCCATCTAATCCTAATTCTCCAAACCATAGCCCTCCATTCCAACGGTTCCAAATGGCGAAAGAGATCGAGATGCATGTTTTTAGCGTCCAACATGTCCTCGTTGAAGGCTCGATGCGCATAGTTGCCACCGTCACCGTCCACCCAAGGGTTGTTCGGCAGTGGATCAACAATGTATCCAACTCCCTCAAAAAGGTAGAGACGAGGGTCATCGGTCTCGACGCAGAGTACAGGGAGCGTGCCCCTGGGAAGATCCAGCGCGCCGCCGTCCTTCAGCTGTGCCTCGAAGATGATGTTTTGGTGTACCACATCATACACTCGCCCTCCATACCAGGTGAGCTTCACAATTTCTTGTCTCGGGAGGACGTATACTTCTGTGGGGCAGCCATCGAAGGGGACAAACAGAAGCTGGAGCCGTACAACCTTGATTTGAAAAGCATCGCTGACCTACAAACCAGAATCAAAATTCCTGTAGAAGATTGTGATAAACAGACACCATCCCTATTTGACGTAGCAAATTTTGTGCTCGGTACAAATCTTCAGACGGGTGACGAGACAGTGGCATTAAGGTCGTCTGGATGGGAGAATTATCCCTTGACGTACGAGCGGATAAAATATGCTGCCCTCGATGCCCGTGTGAGTTTCGAGATAGCTGCAAGGTCCAAAGAGCTTGTTGCGAAGCCGTCTCCCATAGAGAATGAGAACAAGAAGAAGAAGAAGAAGAAGAAGAAGAAGAAGAAGAAGAAGAAGAAGAAGAAGAAGAAGAAGAAGAAGAAGAAGAAGAAGAAGAAGAAGAAGAAGAAGAAGAAGAAGAAGAAGAAGAAGAAGAAGAAAAGGCTGCACCAGCAGGAGGGCATTATGGATGGATGAACTATTTCCTCTCTTGTAAAAAAAATTATTCCCTCTCGGTGTATATTGATATAGATGGACTATTTCGATGGTGTGCATGTATTTGGAACAGAGTAGTAGCGTGGGTCCGCTTGACTATAAGGAACTATTTATCCGCATATATAGCTTTCTTTGCTACTCCTTCCAGTGATCGGTATGCAGTGCATGTGTCCGTAGACATGACAGCTTGTCCATGGAAGTTCAACTACGGCGACCATCACGTTTCATCTCGCGATTCCCACGACGCCTCTCCAACCCACGACACCACGCCCCCCGACGTGCGCCTCACCCCTCTCGGCCGCACCGCCCCTCTGCCTTTGTGTGCATGACATGTGGGCCACCTAAAATGCGGCGAGCATCAAGTTTCTACCACAGCCACCCGCGATTCCCACGACGCCGCTCGAACCCATGAAACCACACGTCCCCCGACCTGCGGCTCACCCCTCTTGGCCCCACTGCCCCTCTGCCTACGGGAGCATTACATGTGGAGCAGTCACCTATCGGGTCCACATGTTATTGACTCAAAGGTAGGTGTAGTAAGGCGCTGAAGCTCAGTCCCGACGGCCCTGAGAGGGAAATGTAACTCCTGCGCCAGGGCTTGTGGTGCTCCCGCAGCACGAACTCGTGCCAAACTCGAGATTTGTTTCTTTACTATACATGCACGCAACGATTTAATGGACATTGTAATCTCAACATGTGATGGGGAGCTCTAAATTTGAATTTGAAACTTATAAAACGAAAAGATTCAAAACAAATAAACTGGGAGAGAGGGAGTATATCGTAGGATGTGTCCCATACAAAATAAGTCCCCTGGTTTGTCACTGCGAAGATGCGGTTAGAAAGGAGCACAGCGTCTTCCTACTCGTACGGCAACAAATCGGCCGCAAACAGCATGGTCCGCCTTTGACCGCCATGTGCAAGGTTCGTGCTATCTTATTCAATCTCACCGTGGTTCCATCGTACCAATTCATGCGGTGGCCCATTGCATGGCTGATCCCAATGTTGGGCAAAGGTTCTACGGGAACGGTGTCACCGTTGTAAATGTTGTGCAAATTGATGTTGGTACCCTCCCGTACATATGCAAGCCAATCTCCACTCGCACCGAGCCTAACCTGTGAAACAGTGGGTAGGGGGAGAATTAGGAAATGGACACGGAAGTTGTCTTTAGAATGCATTTACTACGTGATCAAACTCATCTTACCTGCTCATCGGAGGAAATCCGAGTGCCCCTCAACGTCGGCATCTCAAGGGGCGTCAACTTGCAACTACGGCCAAGCCTCGCTGGAGAGACCCCCAAGGAAACATCCTCGTGCGTTCCACGGAACATCAAGATGCATTTGTATGAGTAGTTTATCTTGTGAGAGAAAAGGATGAATGAGGGAAGGCCTCTAGAGATAGAGATGGACACTACTACTACCAATGTGCTTGCCCGTGCGTTGCAATGGATCCAAAGTAGTAGAATAATACTTGTTCACGTGCTTGAAATATAAACACTCTAGTTTTGATATACATGTGTCAGCAGACATGACAGCTTGTCCATGGAAGTTGAACCACGCCGACCATCACGTTTCTTGTTTCTACCACTGCCACACCCACACGTGATTCCCACGACGCCGCTCCAACCCACAGCACGACGTCCCCCGACGTGGACATGGATCCTCTGACGTGGCTATCACTGCCTTGCCCTGCCTTTCCTTCGCTGACAGGTGGGACCCACGCTTATGTGTCCCACATGTCAGTGACAGAATGGTAGGATTGTTTGCGTCAGGGGATCCTCATCCCCCCGACGTGCCCCTCATCCCTCTCGGCCCCACCGCTCCTCTACCTTTGTGTGCATGACATGCGGGCCAGCTGAACTGCGGCGACCATCAACTTTCTACCATAGACACACCCGATTGGACGCGGTTTGCCTGCTCCGCTGCTGTGCTCTGATCCGTACTCCCGCACCATCGAATTTTCATCCAGCGGCTGTGACACATTTCGTCCCGGTCATCAATCCTCAGCTGGAGTACTTATGTACTACAGGTAGTACTCGCCGGTGTGGCCATCTACGCCTCGTAACGCCCAGACGCCCAGCTGTGGCACCCTCGCCACGGCCACGCCACCACCGGCCGGTTCATCTCGAACGAGTGAGTCGCGAACCACGCCACCACCATCAGAATGACATGTGGGCCAGCCGCATTTAAGGTCTGCATGTCATTGACTCATAGGCCGGGCACTAAGCCACTGAAGTTCGGTCCCGTGGGCCCCGAGAGGGAAATGTAACTCCTGCGGCAGGCCTTGTGGTGCTCCGGCAGTACGAGCTCGTGCCAAAACTGGAATTTGTTTCTTACTACTACCAACTAGTACTAGTAAGGTACACGTGCATTGCACGCATGAGATTCTGGTGGTTTGTGCATTATGCTTCTACATGTGGAGCTTTCTGGATTCTAACATGTGGCAAAATCTGGTGGAATGTAAGGTTAGGCAAGTTTGATTAACTTAGGTGAGTGTTTGGTTCAAGCCACACCTTAGGCAAGCCACACTAAGGCCCCACATGAGATACACACAAAAAATGTGGCAAGATTCCCTTAGGCTTGCCAACTTGTGGCTCTCATTTTGAAGAACTAATAACTTTGCCTAAGCTTAGTTGTGGCAAAGTTAGTCATGAATTAAGTTCAACCATGGAGTCTTCTAGATTATACATGTGGCAGAATCTGGTGGATGATATCCAACGGCCAGTAGTGCTCAGATTTGCCATCTTTGTACCGTCGGATTGGCTTCATCCAACGACCAACTTTCAAAGTTTTTCACACACTATATAGGGGGTATAGATATAGATGTGCCGGTCCGTTGCAATGGATCCAAAGTATATCTATTTAGTGGAGTGCACTCTAAACACATTATCTATTTATTTTTCTCTAACCTTCCGTAGCCATGCAACCAAGCCACATAAGCTTCATGGGTGCCCCCCACATCATATTATTCATACTACGTTGATTGAAAAAAAGATAAATCACCCAAAACAAGATCTTCCCGTTTTTTGTTCCTACGATGTTGTGCCGTGCACGTACCTACTAGTTGTATAGTGGTAGTACTAGTAATATAGTATTAGGAGTACAAACTTGGTACTAGTAGGAGTAGTACTAGTACGGAATGCTCCTACTCTATCAACGAGCCCCGTCTGACACCAAATTTCTTGGCTTCCGTGCTACAGCTAGATCTTCCCCTCGTTTCTGTTTTCCAACCCGGCGGCGGGCGGGGTGTCGGTTTGCTCAACGGCGGTCCCACATGAAAGTGAAAATGCTAGGCAACACGCCTTCCCTAAGCTATGTGTCGTGCCGGACGGGCCGTGTTGTACTCCCGATTCCCGGGCGTGTGGGGGTGCGACGCGAACGCGGCAGGCCTTTTCCTTTTACCAGCAATGTGCCCGTGCGTTGCGACGGATCCGAAGTAGTAGAATAGTAGTATTTGTTCACAAACTTGAAAGAAATCACTATTGTTTTGATATACTCCTAATATATTACTCCCTCCGTACCTAAATATTTGTCTTTTTTGAGATTTCAAATGGACTATCACATACGGATTATATAGACATATTCTAGTGTTTCTAGCAAGATGCCCGCGCGTTGCACGAAGTTGATGGAAAAGGTAAGCACAACTTATAAATTGACGGATGGAGTACTAGTTACAGTGATGCATATAATTAAGCAAAGGGATCGCACATGTCGGTATTGACTGGAACGAGAATGCAACAACACAATAAGAATTAAGGCCACGATGATGCGATCGCAGTGGTGGTTACAGAAGGCAAGAAGAAAGATGGATCCACGAACGTACGACCTCCTCCTCCACAACTTAGTGCGCCGGGCCACCGACCGGCGGCTAAGGAGCGGCGGCTTTTGTGGCGAGGTCGAGGTGCTTCTCAGCAAAGGCATCCAAGGCTTCTAGCCGGTTGAGGAAGGCCAACGTCATAGCGTCCTCACTGGCCTTGTAGATACCTATGTACATGATTTGCTCGTACACGTGGATGTGTAGGTCGACGAATTCTTGCAGGGCGAGGCGCCTCGCGACGAGCGCGACTTCCAGGTGGACATTCTTCGTGGCGTCGGCGGGCAGTCGCAGGGCCACCAGTGCTTGAAAGAGGTTCCGGCCATGGAGGCCGATTAGGGTGGCAGGCAATGAGGAGCCCGGGCGTGCGGGCTGGAGGAGTACGGCGATGTCGTCCGTGAGCTTCTTGAGGACGGTGAACTTGTTGCTGGTGGCAACGATCATCTGGTCCAACTGAGAGTCGTAGTTGGCGTCGACGGCGGCCATCCACCAGCCGGTCTCCAACACCGTCTGGAGACGATCCTCAGCGCCATGCTGCAGGCCGGCGTCGTGGACCATCTGCCACAGCCGCTGGCCGCTCACGCGCATCACCGCCATGGGTCTGGAGTGAGCTCTTTTGCGCTTAGTGTAGGTGCTTAGGCAAATGCTTAGGTGCGCACGATGTGGTAGATGCATTGGAATGGAGGGGCGCCTTTATATGAGGGCAATGAGGGCAAACTGCGTTGCATACACATCGTGCAGCCTCTTTTCCCGGACCTCCTCCCATTACTTCCCTCATGCATTAATTGAAGGAGGATGCATTGGTCGTTCAACATATCGGGAACCGCTACTCCCTCCCTCGTCTGCATTAAAGCCGTATCGGGAACTGCGCCGCCCACTGTCAAATCGAATACTCCCTCCGTCTAGGTGAGTATTAAGTCATCTTACGAAAACCAAATAGTAAACACATAGGCGTGGTGCATTAACTCTCATGTTGTTTCTTATTTTTTTGACATAAATAGAGGAATCAACCAAGAAGAGATGTGGGGCTTGTATGCTTTTAATGACTTGAGACTATCAAACATGACATGCAGTGGTCAGTTCGTTGCACAAGAACAAATACAACCCACGTCAGCACACACGCATCTTATATAGCATCACATCCAATGGCTATAAAAGATGAATGAGACCAAATTATATCTCATCTAGATGAGTTCTAGCAAAACTGTATTAATAATACTTAGTACTCCTGCGCCATGTATCATATATTAGTATCATGTAGTACTTTATTTATGCCATGTATGACACATAGTACTCAACTCTCTCTCTTTCTTCATTTAATTCTATGACACCTCATCAAAATTGCTAAGGCTAGTACCATTACAACCAGCCTTAGCAAATACTAAAAATTAAGTTCTCTCGTTTTCCTCTCCACCTTGGTCACCTAGACGGAGGGAGTATACTGCGCGGGCTTTTCCTGCGCGGTAGGCAGGGCAGTTCCGCCTAGTCGGTTCGACAGAGACGCGAGAAGACGAGGGAGTAGGCTGCTGCAAACGTAGGGATGTGTGATTTGACAGCGAGTTACTGCTGGACAGGTGGGGCCCCGTGATTTGACTTGCCATTATCATTTTAACTGCGGCACTACGACCGGCGTGAGTCTCCCGATTCCTGACCACCTCCATACAGGTGCCTCTCCCAATGCTCCACCATGTAGTAGAGGCTGGCTCTTGCATGAGAGCCCACTTCTCCACTTTTTCCTTGCCTCTCTTTCCTCCACATATGCAAAAATGCCATGTAAAGCGCACTATTGTACTTACTTGCTCCTACAGGTGCTTAAGCTTGCCACATAGTCATAAAGTCTGATGTGGCAAGTTAATCAAGAAGAGAGAGACTAGTTTGGTGACCCAAGGAAGAAACGGGGCTAAGCGCGTGTACCTAGGTGAAAAGACAATTTTGAGTCTATAGCTAATTAAATGAAGAAAACTTAGCAACACCATTTCATTGGAAGAGGTCACTCCTTGGCAATGCAATAAATACTAGTACTCCCTGTGTCCCATAATATAAGAACGTTTTTGGCACTACACTAGTGTCAAAAACGTTCTTATATTATGGGACGGAGGGAGTACGAAGAAAGAGATAGAGAGAAGTAAAAAAATAAATACACTTATAGCCAACCTTATAGCCAAAACCTTGTTGTAGTATGAGTGACTAAGTGATGACTATGTATGACATGCCAACATCAGATAGCCTAACACACAGTGTTAAATCTCCAAGGGCGCGACCGCACGAGCGACGCGACGGTCGTGGTAGGCGCGACCACGATACGGGCTGCTGGCAGCCCTTGGATCTGAGATCAAACGGTCGCATGCTAAGTTGCTGAAAATTTGCAGAATAACCCTCCAGGATAGGATATTCACCCATAGGTCTAGAATCACGCCATGCAACCATTCGATCTCAGATCCAAGGGCTCTCGGAAGCCCGTATCATGGGAGAATGGAAAGCCACTACCCTGCCGTTCGCACGCTGGCAGTTCGCTCCTACTCGTCCCCGCACGTCCTTCAATACTACGGCGGTTCGCTCCTAGTCGTCCCGTCCATTCACATTACGGCAGTTCCACTAATCCTAACCCTCCTCCCAAATCCATGGCGTCCCAAATCTCCCCGATCGGCGGTGAGTACAAGGTTAGAACCATCACCGGCGATGAGTTCGACGTCATCTACACCCGTTCTTCCGCGACGGTGAAAGGATGCCTTTCTTGCTTCAGACGCATGTTCGAAGACTCAGATGATGAGTGGGTCGCTGGGCTAGATGTTGAGTACACCACAGTCCTGGGACGAGAGAAGGATCTAAAGGACAAAGAGAGGAAGAAGCCCGCCGTGATCCAGGTTTGCGTGCATGACTTATGCTTGGTCTACCACATATGCCATGCCGACGTTGAGTGCCAGGATTTTAAGGACTTCCTCGAGAGCAACCTAGTCAAATTCGTTACTGTAGACTTTGGTAACGACAAAGAAGTCCTGCGTCGGATAGGCCTCGTTGTAGGCAACACCTTCGACCTCCAGAAGAATCGGCTGGTGTCCTCTCGTCAGCCTTCAATGCTGACCCTGGCAGGAGCCATGGTTCATCCTTCGTATGGTAAACTGGAGAAACCTCCATACACGTTTCATCGTCATGCATGGCAGCGGAATGTACTAGCTATAGACCACATCCACTATGCTGCAATGGATGGCTACCTTTGCTTCAATATCTATAAGGGTTGGATGAAGAGCAACAGCCAAGTGTGCGGTTCAAGCAAAGAAGTACCGGCCAAGAGGAAGAGGGACAAGGACGAAGTCGAGGACGTGGACGAGGACTCCGAGTAAGGTGGCAGTGTCATTGCTCATGGTGGTTCTAATGCAGTGTCTACCGGAATAGTTGCAAAGTTTAATTTCAGGTGTGCTTAATTTAATTTGAGGGGTGTGTTGTGTTGAGCCCCCAGCAGAACTATGTTATGTTTCTTCTTGTTACTTTAACTCTTCAGTACGTACATACTAGTATTTCTTACATTTCATCTTTTAGTTGGTATAGTACTACCACTCGTTTCTTCACATTATATATGTACAATATATATGGCCAACATCATATAGCTAGCAGTTTAGTTGTCAAAGAATTTCAGGGTGCTTAGTTTTGTCAAAGAATTCCAGGGTGCTTAGTTTTATTTGAGGGGTGGGTTGTGCACTTGTGCTGGACACCATTATTGTGACAAGCCTTTTTAATAGTACTATATGCATAATTTGGCGACGAGCGATCTCTATATGTACCACCTTTTTTTTAATTTCAAGTTTTGCTCCATGGCGCAATCCATCAATACTACTACTGTACAAAAGTTGAGTATATACATTTTTTAAAAGGCTAGAGAGCGGGGCAGTCTAGCTCGGTCGGTTTCACGAGAGGCGAGGGCCTTTGTGATTTGACGGCTCATTACTGTTGTCAAATCGAATAGTACTGCGCCGCCTGCTGCACGCCCGGCGCCTCCATTAAACCCCTCCGTTAAACCCGCATGCAAACCGAGAATCCTACTCCTGCCACACGTCCGTTCATGAGCGGGCCGGAATTAAACGCAACACCGGCCGAGCTCCTCCCGTTCGCCCTCAGTTTAAACGAGGCCAGACGCCGGCCAAGCTCCTACCGTCCGCCCTCTATTTACACGAGGCCAGACAGACAGCGGGCAAGAATCGCACCCCTCCGCCGCTCCCCCATCTCCTCCTTCACCATTTTCTCCACTCTTCTGATGGCTTCCGATGAGCCGTTCTCCGGCATATTACCCGGCTGGGTGGCCCGCCGAGCCCTCCGGATACGGGCGAGGCCGCTCGGTGCTTCACCAACCTCGCTTGGCCCGACGGAGGCAGTTGCCGCCCCAAGCAGGCGCGTGGTTCAGCAACTCGCCGCTCCAGTTCAGCTCGATGAGGAGTGGCGAGTTGCTCCACGCCGGCACGGCGGCTAGCACGCCGGTACGGGCGCCGTCGCTGCCGCGTCGTACCGCGCCACCAGTGTCTGCGGTGGCCGCGCCTCCCGTGTCTGTGGGCGCGCCTCCCGTGCCTGTAGCAGCGCCATGCAGGCAGAGACAGAACTCGGTTGCGTGGAGAGCGACGAGTCGGTGGCCAGCTTCTCCGTGTCCGCCGCCATCATCGAGGAGAAGTAGAACACGGGAGGCCGCCGCCACTTGGGACCCACGAAGGCCACCGCCGAGGCGACGATCGCGGATTCAGGTGGTTTCTTTGCTGCTTCGTCTCTTCCGAGGACCTTCGTCGACCCCGCAAGTGTCTGACGGACATGAGGAAGACAAAGGGATCCGCGGGCGGCCATTTAGAACTAAAATAAGTCTAGATACATCCATTTCTAGGACAAGTATTTCCGGACGGAGGGAGTATTAATTATACAAGAGAGCCGGATTGGCACCTCTTAGTTCATGTAAATGTAATGAAATCCATCATGTTTATATGAAGATCCGGCTTTTTTATACGAAATCCTTCATGCTTATATGAAATCAGTCCGTGTTTGCACGAATTTCATCTGGTTGGTTAGAGTTGTAAAAATGTATGCCGCTGGCGTTTGATGTCGTCCTCCGCTTAAGGAAGCGGGAGGAAATTTGCCGGCTGCCGTTGGAGATGCTCTTTATGCTGGAAATAATAGAGTGACATCCAATCCATTTGAGTTAATTGCCTGTATGATTGTCCTCTATAAAAAGTTAATTGCATGTACAGTGTACACGTGACTTACAGGGTGGCTACAGCTTCGTACAGAAAGTTAAAAAGAAACAAGTCCATCCTTAATCTTGTATTCTAAGTACTCTGTGGGTTCCACTGTCAGTACAGTAGCGAAAGAAGTATATATTAAATAAGTAGAGTAATATATAATATAAAAATATAAAGTTAAAAGACAGAATTCGAACTCATGTCATCGCGTTGCGAGCATCCGGCGCTAACCAGCCCAGCACATTTTTGTTGTAGACCATGCTGGAGATATATCTCCATGTCTACTCTTATATATACTCCATTCGTTCCTAAATATTTGTCTTTTTCAGATTTCAAATGGACTACCACATACGGATGTGTATGTAGACATATTTTAGAGTGTAGATTCACTCATTTTGCTCCGTATGTATTTTCAGGAAGGGGTCAGATTTGTCCTTGATTTATTTATGAGGTATCCAGATGGCACTGCACCGCCAAGAAAAGAGGGTAACATCAAAATTATGGACTACTTTTTTGAGTATGTTGGTAAGGTCCGGTCATAGTCACTTGTTGAAATCTCTAAAAAGACAAATACTCCCTCCGTCCGGAAATACTTGTCATCAAAATGGATAAAGGGAAATGTATCTAGACGTATTTTAGTTTTAGATATATCTCTTTTTATCCATTTTGATGACAAGTATTTTCGGACGGAGGGAGTAGAAAACAGAGTTGGTGATGATGGTGTGCGTGCCATCCTGCAATATAGGCCGTCGGATTTATATCTAACGGATAGGAAAGAAACTATGGCAATTTTGCAAAAATATACCCACACGTCTCTCCACGTTCGCAAATAAGGCCTTCCCTCGTTCAACCTTTTCTCTCACAAGATAAACTACTCATACAAATGCATCTTGATGTTCCGTGCAACGCACGGGCAGCTAGCTAATTTCTTTTAAAATAGTTGCTGCGATAATTGGGTTGAAGTGATATATTTTATGTCTGCCCCGAATGATTTCAGATTCACTAGTAGTAACAAAGAAAAGGTTGCCTTGTTAATTAACAGAAAACAGGGTGAAAACTATCACATGAGGCCGGTAAAAACAAGGCACACTGGGTTCAGCGTCATCGTCACTACAGCTGTGCGCGCGCGAGAAGTCTACATATCGAGGGGGCTACTGAGCGAGGCACCGAGACACAATGTTTGAGAGAGAAACCAATTGACAGATTATGATCAGATCGAGTTGTACCCCTTCTGCTGTCATTGTTGGGGGGGAGGGAGAGAAAGACGTATCGAGAGTGTGCGCGGTAGGCACAGAGGCACAACTAGCGAGTGTGTGTGTGTGTGTGTTTGAAAGAGGAGTAGATAGATTATTATCAAGATCGATGTGCCACCCTACTCCTTCGGTGCCGGGTAGTGTGTGTGTGTGTATGTTTGAGAGAGAAGCCAGTTGATAGATTAGTATCAAGATCGAGGCGTCAGCCTACTCCTTC